>NC_050072.1:91796796-92096796 GCF_009764565.3 Dermochelys coriacea
AATTCCTACATCATATGTCTTTTAAAAAAAATCCAATCGTGATTTAACAATTGTCAGTAATGGCGAATCCACCATGGCCTTTTTTAAGTTGTTCTCCAAGGGCTGATTACTCTCACTGTTAAAAGTTTACATCTTATTTTCAGTCTGTGGGAGTGTCAAAGCTGCACTTTATTGCACAGTTACACAATTACGTTGGCATTACCCCTCATGAAGTGTAAATAAATATGCCATAATATCAGTACCTAACCATTTACAGATAGCAAGTGATAGTAATCTCAACTTGAATTCTGTAGCAGAGGCAAGAAAAGTATGAATATCGTGAAAGAAGCCAGAAAATGCAACAATAATTCCATTGTCAGACTTCAGTTTTAGCTTCATTTTATATCCTCGTTATCTACCAGATTGTACTGTAATACAAGAGGGGTTCAAAATGAGCAAAACTTTTGTCAGATTACATAACAGTTGTTTTGTTTTTGTCCCATTCAAGGAGTCAGAGTGTTTATTGAAAAGAAAGCACAGCTGACACTTCTAGGAACTGAAATGGACTATGTGGAAGACAAACTATCCAGTGAATTTGTCTTCAATAACCCAAACATCAAAGGAACATGTGGCTGTGGAGAAAGCTTTAATATTTGAAATCTCAGGAATATTACTTGGCTTTTAACACCATGAAACACTTCTTCATAAGTGTGGCTTTCTAAAGCTGTCACATTTCTTCCAGCTTTTTAGGCTTTGTAGAATATGTCTGCGTTTCAAGGAAAATAAAGTGAATGCATTTGGGAAATGTGTGTTAAATTTCAGCACTGGTGTATTTATTCAGTCATTTGGGGTGAATTGGGCTCTGGATGGTCAGAACAGCAAGGTGCAATAGCACATCTGTGTTTTCATATAAGAAGGAAATCTCAATATTTCCCCTTTTCTTGTCATTTCCCTCTCCTTCACCCTTACCAGACCCCCAAAAAGTGTTCTGTAAGAACACATGGCCTGTGAATTCTGCTTTAATTAGAAGAAAACTATAAGACTGTATGTGTGAATAGGCTTCAGAATTAACTTACCTTCTTTTGTGTGTGTTTTCTTTTTAAATGAGTGTATGTATCTGACAGAGGTTTCCAATGTCTTCACCCCTTGATACTTTGAGCATGGCTTTACAGTGATCTGTTCTCAAAAGAAAATTAATAAGCTCTAAAAGGGAGGAAATCTTGCCTCCTTGTGCTAAAATTTTCATGTTATGTCACAACCGTGGCTTCATCTTAGAATGAGCTAATTCAAGTCTCCAAAGTTATGCTCACCCTTGCATTTTAAGTTATCTGATTCCCTATATCAACGTTTTCCTTTCCTTGTAGCAAGCACAATCTCCTTGCTGCAGCCAGAAAGACAAGCAGTGTGGTGTTCAAAAATAATGCTGCATCTTCAACCATTTCAGTGTTAAGGCAGAATGTGCACAGGCCTCTTTTTCCCAGACCCCATATTTCTGTCTTTGCCCCCAGTTGACCAAGACGACAAAATTCCTAAACTGCTTCCAACCCAGGTCCTCGCTTTTTGCAGTACGTGTATGTATTCCCCCTATACTGTCTGGTCACCTAACAAGGAAATTGTTTTATGATGGTGAAAGGAATTTTGTCACTTTCCTGTGGTTATACTCGTGACTGACTTTGTCACAGCTTGAATCTCACTGGTAACTTGAGTAGATGTTAGGTTTTCCCTTGTAAAGTTGACTCTAAATTCTGTTCAACAGTTGTTTGGGGTGAACTTTATAAAAGATAAATTTTACTGTAGTTTAAAAAACACTTCAGAATCTTTGACTTGTATAAAAACAATGAAATTAGTTCTTTTGTTAAACTGACACTGGCATTAATTTAAAGGAAGACAAAACTTTTATTGTTTGGAAGAAGCCATTTGCTTTGATAGAAAGAAACTAGTTTAATCCCCCTCTCGCTCATTAAGATCCTTCTGGCTACGCACCAATCTTCCCAACTTTTATCATTCTTCAGCACTTCTCCCCAGCTACTCAGGCATCAGTAAACATCTCTCCAGGCTTTCCAGAAAGGGGAAGAAGCTATTGTTGCTAGAGCAGTTGAGCTGAAAGTTGGCCAAAAAGTGGAAGGGGGGCACAAATGAGGTGTAAAAGAGCTCACAAGGAATACCTGGATGCTTGCTTTAAAGAAGAAAGGAGTTGGAGTAGGGGAAGGAGCTGAGACTGAATAAGGCATAAAGCCTGGAGATGGAGCATCCAGGAGTGAATTCATTCTGGAAAGAAAAGGAGTATTTGTGGCACCTTAGAGACTAACGAATTTATGTGAGCATGAGCTTTTGTGAGCTACAGCTCACTTCATCGGATGCATTCAGTGAAGTGAGCTGTAGCTCACGAAAGCTTATGCTCAAATAAATTTGTTAGTCTCTAAGGTGCCCCAAGTACTCTTTTTTTTTTGCGGATACAGACTAACACAGCTGCTACTCTGAAACCTGTCATTCTGGAAAGCTGTTTTTTGGTACTTGAGAGGGAGGACTGTTGATTGTTACCTGCTGGGGGAGTGGAAATGCAGCTAGAACTGGCTGAGGGAGGAGGAGATAAAACTATGGCATCCTCCCTGCAGTAGTCAGCACAACCCACAATAATAGAAGGTTGAAGCTTCCACGTATATTGCTTAATTAATATTCATACTTGAATTTAAATTATTTTGTAATATATGCAATTTTGATGTAAAAACACTGGAGTTTTCCTTTATCAACTGTCATACACAAATAGTTCTTTGTTAATGTTCTATAACTACTATATATAATAAAATTTTGGGGGAAAACCTGACAATAAACTCGGTAGATTTGAATTTCTAATGCCACAGTCCTCCATTCCTGCTAAAAAACTCAAGTCTATGTGGTATTGTAGAGCTAATGTCTAAAGTAGTCCCAATGATAGACTAATTCTCGCATTTGTAAATCTATTCCTTACTGGAAGATTTAAAAAAGAATGTAACGGGTGGTTGGTAAAAGTGCTATCCCTGTATTCACTCTAACTTTGGTTTTGAGTTCTTGAGGACTTTTGCATATTCATGGGTCTGTTTATATGTTCTGTGAGTGAAAGTTTCATATTCTGTGAAATAGTCTCCAAAGAGAGTTGTCATATTTACTAAAGCAACTAACGCACAATCTATTAAAGTACATTTATGTAAATGCTAATAACTTATGTATGAATATAGTTAATCAGTGCATCTATAATGTGTGCAATACTGTCTGTAGAGTTCTCGTTGTAATAAATAACTGCTTGTTGGTAAACATTAACTACTCTTGTTTTGCACAGCTATAACAAATGAGCACTTCAGGCTCATGCAAGTAGCTCAGTTATAATTCTATGGCTTGTAAACTAATGTTCACCGAGGAATATTCACTTAATGTTTTCTAAGCACTAGTAACACTGGAAAAATAAAGTAGGTATATAGTAAGAATGTCATTTTTTTTTAAAGTATAAAAATGAAAATGTTTTGCTTGTCTCAGAATATACATACATTGACGTTTGGTTTTTATAGCTAATGGGAAAAATAGGGTGATAAAGTGTAGTTTAAGTTTTTTGTTAAGCTTTTCAGCTTTCTCTTGAGGCTGAAATTCAAGCAGACAGATGTTCATTTTAAAAATCTCTACCTACCAAATATATATATCATAGATTCCTCTAAGGGAAGGAAAAGATTTTGTGTAGAATAGAGTATGTGTTGGTGTAAAGGTTTTATTGGCATGAGTTTGCAATGGCTGCATGACTCAAACTAGGAGAAACCATGAATTATCCAGGTCATTCCGAAGAAGTGCTAGTAAAATCTTTATCTACACACACCACACTGTATTTTTTATTTTTAGAAAGTATTATGCTCTTTTATTTTCTTTCTACCTGTAATGGCCACCTTAGTTACCAGGTACAGACTTCTGAGTGATGGGAGAAATTAGGAGAAATACATTTTTGTAAATCCATTTGTCATAATTTTAAACTTCAATATCTCGTGATGCATGGAGGGTAGATTCAAGTGTTTTGTATAATTAGGGAGCCTGGAATTCCAGCAGGTGTCTTCTAGCTCTGCTGGCTGTAAGTCCAGGATCTTAACACAGCTGCTTGCTCAGCACTGACTATAGCAATTCACTTTACCAGATTCACCCTTTGTGGAATGTCAGAGCATGTTCTTTTGGGGGAAGAGAGAAAGCTGTTTGAAAGCTTTGTTAATGTTAATAGTCCAAGATGGATTAATGGGGAAGAGTGTACATGAGCTCAAAAGTGCAAAGTGAATGTGGTTAATCCCAGGGCTTTAGGAAGAAACAAACACAGTACATAGATCTAGTCACCCTACAGTGTGATGCTCTTCCCTTTCTGGAATTAAGGCTCAGCTGGCACAAATCACTTCTGGTTACATTCTTTCACCTTTTTTTTTAAGTTGCCACTTCACCAGTGAGGGAACTACAAATTTGTAAAACTACTTCATTTATATTGGTTATCTGACCACTTGAGCAGTCTCATTACTTGTGCTAAATTATATTTTAATGACATTGAATTTTATGTAGTAACCTCTGACGGGTTTGCTGTATGAGAGCCCCCTACCTCAGGGGAATAAACTGGTAACATATGTACTTACAGATTAATTTTGTCCTGAAAGGCATTAACAAGAGTTCTTGAAAATATGTCGTAATCACTATCTGTATAGACAATTTTTTTCCATCCTACACAAACATATTTTTACTGTTGGTATATAAAGTCACCTGCTGCACAGTGCCTGAATCAACTATTTCCGAATTTACTTCTTGGTGATTACCTGCTCTTACATGTTGTTCCCTGACTTCACATCATTTTTTAAAGTGAAAAAATGTGAATACTATATTTCTTAATTTGTGACGAGATCCCATATACATTCAGAACTGGATAAAAATTAAATTTACTACTTGAATAGCAACTTTATTAAATGCCAGATATTTCAGTACAAGAGCAAATAGTGATCAGTTTGACAAAATGAAATATGAAGTACTTTAGACACATACAATCCCTATAGAATTTAAAAGAACATGCGTTTAATTTGACTTCAAAAAATCCTGACATTTTGTCATTGCATAAGGTCTTGAAAGCCAATTTGGCTTGAAACAAAAATTAAGGTTCTTTCATTGTATAAGATCAGAGAAATACAAAAAGTAAACCGCATATATGATAAAGCATATTAGATTTTTCATTCCTTTCAAATGTTAAGGTTTTTCTTAGGTTAAAAATATATATATATATTTTAAAGAAGTGTCCTTTTAAAGTTGCTGCCTCTAAACTATTACGCGCTGGGTCTACCCAGTTTGATAGAGGTTTTTTAAATTAATGATACGGGATTTCAATACGTATTTAGCTTCCTAAAAGAAGGAGCCCATTTCACTTCATAAAAGCCCCACTGAGAATTGCAAAGAAAAGTTTGACAAAGTTACAGGATTGTCACTTCATACTTCTTGAAAAGTTCTTCTATGTGGATCCCCTCCTGGTGATTGCATCTGAGATCAGATTCTTCTGGCCAGCAATCCATGGGGGCCATCTCTACCCACCTTCCCATCTGAGGGCATAAATGACAGAGCAGTCCAATGACCCCCCTTCTTACCAGATGTGGCATTGTGATGGAACCCATCTAGTGTCCTGCTTTTCTGCACTGTGCTAGTATTCGTTCATACAGTTAGTTTTTTTATTATTGTGTATATAAAAATATGTATTAGTGGTTAGGCATTCACACCTGGGGCTTTAGCAATATGGTAGAAGCAAAATCCTTGGTATTCCAAACCTGCTTTTTCTACAAAGTTTCATTGCTACTTAATGACAGGAACTTCTGGTGCCCTATTTTGCCTCAGAGAGGGACATGTCCCCAAGTGATGTTCTGTATGTCACTCCTCTATGAACACAGATGTCCTCCCCTCAGTACTCATGTTCCTTCCCAGCCTGGTCCTACTGGACACCTTGAGGTGTGCAGCCCATTTATACAAGCCTGCATCATCAGCAGACAGACAGTTGCTGGTTAAGCACCAGGAGTGGAATCTGTGTGGACAATCCCCAGAAGACAGAATCTTATTGTACAGTAACTGTGTTTCTTCAAGATGATATGGATTCTCCACCTAATCCTCATTCCCTGCTATCACACGTCTAATTCCTATGGGATTCTGCATTACTGAAGGAACTGAAAGATAGTTTGACCCATTCTGTTCTTTATGCCCTTTGGGAGTTGGAGTCCTGACAACATGAAAGGCTCAGATGCAGCCGCAGTGGACACTGCTAGCCAAAAGAATCCCACCTCACATTCATGGCCATGCACGGCAAGAATGGAATCCATCTTAAAGAATCAGTAATTGTATGATGAGTAACTGTTCTTTCATGGAAAAACAAATGTAAGGCAGCAACTTTGGTTTGGTTCTTTAGGGGAAAGCTATTTTAAGTACTGAGGTCAAAATACATGCTCTAAGTTACGCACCTAAATTAATGTTTGGACACCTCCAGAGAAGTAGCCTGATTTTTTCAAAGGTGCTGAGCACCTGTACTTCTCACTGACTTAACTTTGAGTTGTGGATGCTGATCACCTCAGGAAGTCAAAATGAATGGTCCTGTTTGAATGCCTTAGCTCTAGGCAAAAAAGTCTGAAAACTTTGGCTTGTATATTGAAGAGTATTTTGGAGTGAAAGCTAAATGCCAAAAACAGAGAAATAAATTTGCCATTAAAACAAGACATGACTTAAAGAAACCAAATCCACTGGACATGCATAATTTTGAAATAGCATAATTGATGTATCTATTTATATACAATCTTTAGATACTATCCATATGCAATTTTACAGGTGTCAAATTCTCCCATATTGTTTCCTGAATGCAGTAGAAATATACTTAAATGATAAGGGGAAAAGTGAGGGTAAGAAATGCAGTGTTCAAAATAAATGTTTTTAGATGAAAGGAAGAGTATAAACATTTTACCTACGCTTAGTTTTACCTATAACCTTACCGATTTCTACTTCTAAGAGCTAAGGAGTAAAAATACACTGAGCAAGCACTAACATCTAAAAGTACTATCAATAACAAACAGGTTAAATGTTTCTCTAGGGGCTCTCATCATTCTATGTAGGTGTGAAATTCTGATTAATTTTTCTGTCCACTGATGCTTATTGATCGTTTGTGGAGTCCCTCTAGCTGCTGCTAAGGCTTGTCATAAGGCTTTTCCATTGGGGCCAGTACAGCAATATCACAGACCAACTGTTACCCTTACTCACTAGCTCTTTAATTTTGGACTTTTTGTTCTGAGGGAACAGCTGTTAGTGTTTTATTTCTGTTGACAGGAGGTTGTTTGGGTTTTTGGGGGGTAGGGAGGCAGGATTTGAACTGCCTCAGACATAGCATTTCCTCCCTCTTCAATTGGATAGAGCTGTATGTCAGATTTCAACCTTATGAATCATCTTTTAAGCTCTCCAAAGTCCTCCAAGAAAGAAATGAGTCATGCTCTGATATTGCTGATATACATATATTAAAAAAAGTAAATTTGGGGAAAGACTCTGAGGCCATATTTATATAACAAAGAAACAGTAAACGTGTTTTTGCTTTTACCATTTGCCTTTAACAGGATTAATTAGATTGTTATTGTAAAACTAAGTTGTTTTGAAACCAAATGTGCAAGGCATAGTATTAGAGATGGGTCGAGACCAAGGCATTTGTCATGGAGGTGCTGTATTTTGGTGATTCAGGAGGTTAGCAATCATCATCATAGCCCATCATGTTCTCAAAGGAAAAGTTTAATGGAATTATATTCCCTGTATTCCATGGAATATAGTATTTGGGAGTTCTGTAACTCTTAGAAATTTGAACTCTAGCTTTTGCATTGTTTTGCTTGACTAGTGTGTGCTAAGATCATTTATACCATTGCATACATTCTGAGAAATCATATTGTAATAATCTGATAGTAAGTGAGCCAAATTTAAATCCTAATGTACAAATTCAGACAAATGGAGTGATTTTTGTGATATACACAAGGAAGAGTGGAAGCTACACCGATTCAGACTTCAAATTCTCCTTCCTCTCCCTGGCATTCTGTAGCTGTATTGCCCTGATTAATAAGAGTCAGTGTAGAAATGTCACTAATCCAGTGGGATCTCTGGGAAAAGAGATTCTGCCCTGGTTCTTTGTAGGCTCTAATGTGTTCTCAACAGGATGGTCAGCCCAAGCCAGTGAGGGCATAGCAGGGGACTTGCCTCCTTCGGGAGGGGCTGGAACTAAGAAGCAGCAGTCACTGAGCTCAGGTGGCTGCAACTGTAGATTGTCATTGTGCAAGGTTCCAATGGAAAGGCAGGGGAGGAAAGATGCTTTGCACCACATAACACTGGGACTTTAATAATCTTTAATGTTGAAAGCCATTAGATAACCAGGTTTCAGAGTAGCAACTGTGTTGGTCTGTATCAGCAAATAAACTGAGCAATACTTGTGGCACCTTAGAGACTAACAAATTTATTTGAGCATAAGCTATAGCCATAGCCCACGAAAGCTTATGCCCAAATAAATGTGTTAGTCTTTAAGGTGCCACAAGTACTCCTCATTTTTTTAGTTAGATAACCAATTACTGACTCTTTACCTAAAAGAGGGGATGCAACTGCTGCCACTTATATAATGACAGGTTTCAAAGTAGCAGCCATGTTACTCTGTATTCGCAAAAAGAAAAGGAGTACTTGTGGCACTTTACAGACTACAAATTTATTTGAGCATAGGCTTTCGTGAGCTACAGCTCACTTCACTGAATGCATCCAATGAAGTGAGCTGTAGCTCACGAAAGCTTATGCTCAAATAAATTTGTTAGTCTCTAAGGTACCACAAGTACTCCTTTTGTTTTTGCCACTTATATAGTCTGTTAGTATATGAAGATAGCAGGCTAGCAACAGAAAATCTCTTGACCGATTTTGGGAGCCAAAAGCATCAGTCTATTTTCAGCAGGCAAATGAGAAAGGGAACCTGATAACCCTTTGGAATGCAGATTTAAACACCTATTTGCATTAAGTGCCTAATTTCAAGGGGCTTAACACAGTGGAGTTGAAATTCCACTGATCTTAACCAGTTTTGGACTTTCTCTCCACTTCACTTTGGCCTGGTCTGCATAGAACATTTTCAGAAATTTTCCCGTTGATGCTAACAATAGTGGAAATGGTACTATGTCATCAATGCCTGCTCTCAGCAGTGTGACACCTGTGAACTGAGCCTTCTAAGTGTTCAGGGGCAGGTTGGCTGGTAGTGCTAGTGGAAAGGGTCATGAAGTTCTTCCAATGGTAGTCTGGAACCTTTTCCTTTTGCAGAATCTCAACCTGCCCTGCTTCAACTGCTGGAGACCCTCTCCACCTTCCCGGCTAGCAGCCCCATCTACATAAAATCTTTCTGGTATCCTCATTAGTACCCAACAGCTGATCCTAACTTTGGCCGCAGATGCAGGGAGGTGGTGGATAGCTGTGGGGTCAGTCAGAGAAGAGAGAAGTTGTATGGGAGTAGGCACAATTGCAGTGGTGCTGGAACTAGAGGTGCTGGGTCTGCAGCAGCACCTCCTAGCTTGAAGTGGTTTCCATCAGACACAGGGTTTCCAGTTTGGTTCAAAGGCTTTCAGCACCACCACTATACAAATTATTCCAGCACCCCTGCACTGTTGTTGGGATCAGTCAGTTAGCAGCTGGAAAGGGAATGATGGAAGCTGTAATCCAGGGAAGGAAAGGAACACCAGGGATGAATGTGAGGGAGATAGATGCATCATTTATACGGGGAGAGGGAAAGATAAACAGAGTAGAGTATAATTAGGATCTATGGATACAATATAACAAAGTTCATTTTTTCACTGGGTGCACTGAACAGCTACAGTAAACCCTTCCTTGGTGCTCTGAGTTAACTTTGTATCTCCTAGTTTGTTAGTATCTGGCATGTATCAAAATTAGGGTTGGTCAGAGAATTCCTGTACCATGGAAAATTTCAAAAATTTGAATTTTTTTCATTCTGAATCAGATGAAAATTTTGAAATTTCCCATGGAATAATTTCATTATAGAAAAATCAATATATTGTTTCAATAAGGTTGAAATAATTTCATTTTGATTTTACTGACTCAATTTATGTTCTATAACAGTCACACTGTTTCAACAATTATACAGTATTAGTATAGTAGAAACATTTCTATTATATAGAACAGAGATGCTGAAATGACGACGACATGAAACATTTTTACTTTATTGGAATGAAATGTTTTGATAATTTTTTTGTCAATATGTTCTAGCAGAATGTTTACATTTTGTTGAATCAAAAATTCTGACGGGCTCTAACCAAACTAAATATTTTCTTACAGAAGTATTTAAAGAGAGAGAGAGAGAGAATGTTAGAGATCTTGAATATATAAACTCTCTTATTTAAGAACACAATATTTTCAATTTACTTTTTGCAGTGTCTGAAATCACTTGCCAAACACAGTATGTTTAGAAATGACTTTTGTTTGGTTTTGGCTTTCTTAACAAAATAAAAATTATAGACCTAGAGATACTGAGTTTCCCAAACGCTAGGAACTTTGAGTGCCTAGCTAACAGCAACAGAAGAGATGGAATTAAATATACTGAGTGAGCTGACATGAAGCCACCTTCCAAATGAGCATAGTGTAGTCTCTCTCTCTCTCTCTCTCTCTCTCTCTCTCTCTCTCTCTAAGGGAATGAAAAATCTTCCATTTGCTATTTGGGAGTAAAATTGAAATAACTCCAACAAAACAAAAACTCACCTCTACACTAACTTAAGTTTGAATGGGTAGTTGTTAACAAGTAATAATCAACCAAATGTGACCTCTCTATGTATCAAACTATAAGGTTGCCAACCAAACTCCTCCCTTGAAATTTATAGTTACATAGCATGAGATTTGGGCTTCCTTTTTAAGTACCTATGTTTGAAATCTAGATCCCAAGTAAACGAAAGTCTTCTACCATATTATACTACTTGTGGAGATTTTCTTTTACCTCATAGAACTATTCTCTTCTTCACTAGTTCAGAGTTCTAGTTCTTTCATATTGCAGGAATGTACAGATACTTAACACAGGGTGGCAGCAAATTTCCAAACCCTGTCTTTCAACACAGGAATTTGTTCTCTGCAAGTCCATATTTTAAACTGGCTAATGGTGTATTACATGTATTTAAATAATTTTAATTATATTGTGTATTGGTGATGGCTACTATCTTAAGAAATATTGTTAATATCTTTGTGTATATATATTTCTTTCTGTAAGTTTGCCAGTATTTGAAAGGTAAGAGATGGTATAGAAATCCAGAATCCCAGAGCACTTTATAAACTATGTACAGCATATTGAAAAACCACCTGTGGCTTACAGGCCAACAGCCAGGTGGAGCACAGCGTGCTTTGGAACATTTTAAGGAATAGAGATTTGTACCAAGGACATTCAAGCAAGCCCCTTTTATTTTGAAAGTGCCATGTTTTTATTACTGCTGCTCTACCCACTAGTGTGGTGAGCTATCTGTTGGAACTGAAGGTTCTGAACTAGATTCCATGTGCTATTTCTATGCAGTTCATTTGCCATCATGATGTGGCCACAAATCATCGCAGATCTGTTGCTAACGGTTGGCTTTAGTGTCCATGCCAACAGAAACTCTTTGGTGCAGTGACATTCTAGTGGTTTCTTTAGGAGCTCTATAGTCCACTAGGAAAGAAGCAAAAAGAAAAGGAGTACTTGTGGCACCTTAGAGACTAACGAATTCATTTGAGCATAAGCTTTTGTGAGCTACAGCTCACTTCAGCTCATGAAAGCTTATGCTCAAATAAATTTGTTAGTCTCTAAGGTGCCACAAGTACTCCTTTTCTTTTTGCAAATACAGACTAACACGGCTGCTACTCTGAAACTAGGAAAGAAGCAGATTATTTTGAACCTGATCAATTCTCAGATCCCAGTAGAGGCACTCAGAAGCTCTCAGCATACTTCTTTCTATTTTGGATTGTTATAATGCAAAACAATCTAACAAGACTGGTTTACCTTAAATAGCCTAGAGAAACTAGGTCTAAGTACGAGATGTTGCACTCTTAGCCAGTGAAAGCAATGAAATAGCCCTCGGAAATACAGAAGAATGGGAGTAACAGAATTAATATCACATTGTGCCTTTTTAGTGGCTAGAAACCCTGCTGCTTCTTCAGATCTCTGCACTTTAATCTTTCATTTTGTTCAGGATAAATTATTTGTACAGTCTCATTATCATTGTCTAACCATAATATTCCTTTGATTCCACTAAGGAATTCTATAAATTGTGTCCAATCACATCTCCTTTCAGTACAATCTGGTTTAGATTTGATCTCCTGGCCTTGCTGTTAATCCTTTTGTTTCCATATATGCATCTCAAAAAGGAAGCCTAAATGCACACAAGGATTCAAATGTGATGATAGGGCCAAATAGTACTGTACTGTCCTTGTGATGCTCACTGACCCTCAGGGGTTGGATATAGCCAGCTCGCATCAGTATGGGAGCTAGTGCTTCTTCTGGAGGCTCTCATCTTGTGCTCCAGAAACTCGTTTTCCTTACAAAAAATATTAAGACCTTTGTACACGTGGTTGCAAAGGGAACCTTCAGAATTAGAGTTGGCTGGACTTTATTGTTTTGTTTGTTTGTTTTTTTCTTTTCAAATAAAAATGGCTTTGTTTCAGAAATGAATGCTGTTGCACACAATTTTCTTTTTTTCAATTTCTCTGATAAAAAATACAAATCCAAAATGGAAAAACTGAATTTTGGTTTAGGGTTTTAATTTTTGGTATTTTTTGGTTTTCAAATATTGTTGAAAAATGACTTTTATTCAATTTTTTCCTTGAAATATGCTTCCTATTTTTCAGCCAGCAGTATTCAAAATTTGAACTGAGTGTAAACTAATACAGTGATGCCTGCTGACAGCTTGAGCTGCCCTCAGTAGTGTGTGAACTTTAAAAGCACTTACGTAGCTAGATACAATTTAGACTAGCCCTCAGACTGGTCTACATTGTACTGGGGGCTGAACTGGCCCTAGTCTCGGGAAGCATCAAAGGTGGCATAAAGCCAGATGTGCCCATTGTGGTGCATGGCCTGCTTATTTACATGAATATACTTGCTGATAATTGTATCCCGTTCTGGGGATCCACATTTTTTTATTGTTCACTGTGTCATTTAATATAGTTGTGGCAATGCAATTTCAGACCATATTTTTCCTTTCTTTCATGGATAGCATAAAACTTAGTCATTGTGAAGCAGTGTACATCTTCAAAATCTTCTCCAAATATCAATGAACTAATTTGCACTTACCCTTAATGTGTTTGGTAGTCACTAGAAGAGGAGATATGAATACTGATGATACAATTATTGGAGAACAAAAATAATCTTGTAGGTTTGCAACCATCATCTAATGGGGTATAGAAATTAGAAATTTGGTTTTTATGTACAGTGTAGCAGCAGTGAAAGATAAGTCTCAAATCCAAGTTTTGTGATAAACCAGTCTTTGTTAACCTACTCAGAAGCACACAGCTATCTTTCCCTTTCTGACTTCTTCCAGGTAGGCAGGGAAATAACCAGTTAGTAGGTAATTAATTGAAAGTACAGTAAAGCTGCTTGTTGTCATGCCCCTTAGTGTTACAGCATACAGTGTTTGGGCTTTCCTTGGCATGATGTGTAAGCTGGGCTCCAAAATTGCTGCAGGAGGTGCTAAGGAAGGTGCCATGATTACAACAAGGTGGGAGATCCTCATCATAGATATAGAAAGATCCAGATGTGACCCTGCACATGATATTTTGCAGAGAGCCCCTACCAACCTTGGGCATGCCATGCCTATCTCTGGTGCAAGAATCTGAATTGAGATTTTCCTGGTCTTTGCATGTTTACACTCCCAATTTTACCTCCGTATTAATCATTATTCATATTTATTTATATAGCACTATAAATGTATTCAGCCCCTTACAACGTGAAAAATAGGCTAAGCAAACAACCAACTCTGCCCTGAAGAATTCACAGTCTTTCTCTGAAGGTACAAACTGGGGATGTAAAAGGTTAACTGGTAAGCATTAGGCTTACCAGTTAACCAACCTTAACCGTTAACCCTCGGCCATGTCATGCTGGCCGGCCCCCGGCATCTGCCACACAGGCCAGCCCCTGGCCGGGTCAAGCCCCAGCACACCGGCCAAGTTGAGCCAGCCACTTTTCTACATAAAAGTGCATTCTTGTTGTTTTTTGTAACCTTAATACATATTCTTCACAACTCAGAGATAGATGTAGGTTTCATATTTAGAAGGTACATACTATACATTTTTAAACAGTGATTTATTTTGAAAACTTTTCAGATTAGTTTTACAGCTTTATCAGAAAATGAATGATTGTTTGGTTATTTCATTTACCAAAGGTAATTGGAGCAGATATTTATTAAGTCATTGGGAGGTGAACTATCTCCAATTCAACAGGTTGTTCATTAATATTTGGAGGATTCTCTTGCCAGGCTGTATTAGGAGGAGAACATCACCAGACAGACATTTAAATTGTTTTATACTAAAACAACAACGTTAAATATTCTGAATTATTTTCTTCAACAGCAAACATAATATTTTAACAAAACAAGCATATGTCCTTCACTTCTCACATGTATCTCCAGACTTCTTCTCCTTGTCCAGATCTATTCCGCCCCCAACAATCTTCTATTCATTGAACTTTTTGAAACTTTGCACTTTTAGAGAGAGGTAAGGGATTGACTCTGTGTACACAAATTTGCAGAGGGACAATAGAGTTGAGGTCTGTTATTTCTCACCTCTATATATTATTTATTTATTTTAAAACATTTTTGCTATTAACAAGCATGTTACCTCTGGAGACACAAATCTACAGTTTGAGAATTACAAAACTAAGCATCTCTCTGATGGTATCTTCTAGACTGAGCACTGAGTCCCATTGGGTAGATAGAAAGATTAACCTAAATAATCTATACAGAAGCCTGTGGAACCCCATAAAGTGGGTCCCTAATCCATGAACTATTGGAACTCATTTACAAAACTTTTCTTAAACATTATGTGAATATATTGTCTCATACCATAGAATTAGAATTTATAATCCCTATTCCACGATGAGATATCTTTGAGCCATAATGTATCTTAATTAAAACTATCTTTAGATAAGTTGTTTCCTCAAAAGGCATTTTATCCAAAAAATCCGATTTAAATTAAAAAAATACAATTTTTTTAAAAATAAAATAAATAAAAATTTAAAAAATCATTGATTTTTATCCATCATGATGACCCCAGACCCCGCCTCGCCAGTCAGAGCAACCCCAGCCCCTCTCCCTTTAATCGGTTAACTGTTTAAACTATATAAGTTTAATTGTTTAAATGGTTAACTTTTAAAACGATTTCAGAGTAGCAGCCGTGTTAGTCTGTATTCGCAAAAAGAAAAGGAGTACTTGTGGCACCTTAGAGACTAACAAATTTATTAGAGCATAAGCTTTCGTGAGCTACAGCTCACTTCATCGGAAGTGAGCTGTAGCTCACGAAAGCTTATGCTCTAATAAATTTGTTAGTCTCTAAGGTGCCACAAGTACTCCTTTTCTTTTTTTAAAACGATATTTATATCCCTAGTACAAACTGGTGTAGTGCAACAAGCAGTCCCAGAGTGGGTGTTATATCCTGCACAGAGAAGGTGAGTTTTCAGAGGTGTGTCGAGGGAGGGCAATTTGTGTAAATTACATAATGTGAGGTTATTCTGGGCATAAAGGAGACAAAGGGAGCAGATGGGGTCATGCATGGGTAGAGTGATGGGAGTGGTGTAAGAAGGAACTAGGTCAGAGATGTAGGAAGGAGAAGAGCTGTGCAGTGCTGAGATCATGAGGGAGGAGAAACTTCAACTGTATGGTGAAAAGGATGAAAATTTATGCACAGATGCAATAAGCTGAGTTTTAACCATTAAGCCCCCTTCCTGTCCAGCTGTAACTGATCATTTTTGTAATATAGGGTACTTAGGTGAGAACCAATATATATATTTCCAAATAAAATAAATTGTGTTCAACAATACCCTTTTAGTTCCTTACCATGAGGCCAGGAT
This sequence comes from Dermochelys coriacea, assembly GCF_009764565.3. Lineage (NCBI taxonomy): Eukaryota > Metazoa > Chordata > Testudines > Dermochelyidae > Dermochelys > Dermochelys coriacea. The sequence goes on from NC_050072.1 coordinate 91,812,860, forward strand.
TTGACGTAAAGAAATGAGCATATAAATGGAATGTTCTGTTGTAAAAGAAGAGGAGGAAAAATACTCACTTAGCCATAGTACCACCTGTCTCCCCAGTGGGGACAGCACTGTGAGCAATAAGAGTGTGCATTCACCCTCTCGCCCCTTAAAAGACAACAAAAAGGTCAAGCCCAGGCATGAAAAGAGACTGAGACAAGGCACTCTTATCCCTCTGCTGTGCACACACCTCATCCATGGGGTTGGAGCTCAACCAGGCTGTTGATATCATTCAAATAGTCCAGAAAGTGGATCCATGACTGCACCACTTGGTGTGCTGATAAAAACGCATGGTTTGGGATTTTGTCATCTTTATTGCTTGTTTTCAAATATTAAGGCCACGATTTTCACACACTTGCATGCAGGCAATTGTGCATGAATGTGTTGTACGCATAAGTACAGTAAATTCATCTGCAAATGAGCAGCAATTAGGTACCACAATGAATGGCAGCAAATAGAGTAGATTTCCAGGCATTAGCTTGGAGCTATTAATTTTTCTGTCATTTAATCTTTTTATTACTAGAAAGGAAACGTGTCATATTCAAGAGCTGTAATCAGTAACCCTTACAAACTGCAAGGGTTAGGATAAACAGCAAATATTCTGTTGACACACATTTCTTTCTCCAAATGAAGGGACCCTCACATACTGTTGAATCCAAGCAACAGGTTGTACCTGCAAAGGTGAGAGTGGGGTTGTTTTCTTAAACCCAGGCACAGGCAGGGCACAGCCTTGCTGGTACAAGTAACGCTAGTGTTAAGGGGCACACGTGTGCTCAACACAACACAACACAACGCGCCTCAGGGCTACACAGGGCCCCCTTAACGGTGGCTGAGTCCCGCGTCGGCAGCGTCATTCCCGTTTGACCCCTGGATGGGTTTCTGTGTAAACTCAGCTGGAAGCAGCGGTCCCCGCCTAGGAAGAGGGGCCGTGGGCTGAGCAGCTCCACGGCCCAGGCTCTGGGACTGACGCAGGCGCAACGCGCTCCACCTTTGAAGCCGCCAGGGGGCTCCCTGCGCCGCGCTCTGTGACGTCCCCGGGGAGTCACTGTGGCCCCGCGGAGCACACGGACCTCGGGCCACTGGAGGCGCCCGCGCTGCAGCTGGGGCCTGGGCTCGTGCTCGGGTGCTCCGCTGGGAGCTGGTTCTTGCTCTTGACGGTTTGCTGATGAGGTGTGTTTGCCATGGTTTTAACGCTCTTTTCTCCCACTGGAACCCCCCCCCCGCCTGCCCCCCTCTCTCCGCAGAGCTGTCCCACTGTCTAGCCCACTCTCCTTTCTCTACAGCAGGGGCTCTCAACCTTTCCAGGCTCCTGTACCCCTTTCCGGAGTGTGATCTGTCCTGCCGACCCCCCCCCCAGGTTTCATCTCCCTTACGAACTACTTGCTTACAAAATCAGACATAAAAATACAAAAGTGGCACAGTCCCGCTATTACTGAACAATTGCTGACTTTCTCATTGTTGTCATGTAATTATAAAATCAATCAATTGGACTACAAATATTGTACTTACATTTCAGTGTATAGTATATAGAGCAGTATAAACAAGTCATTGTAGGAAAGTTTAGTTTACACTGACTTCGCTAGTGCTTTTTATGTAGCCTGTTCTAAACCTAGGCAAATATCTAGACGAGTTGGTGCACCCCCTGGAAGACTTCTGCGTATCCCCGGGGGTATGTGTACTGTACCTCTGGTTGAGAACCACTGCTTGGGAGAGAGCTCTACCTCTGGCTAGAAGGCTCCCTCTGTAGAAAGCGTGACTTCTCTTCTCCTGCTCACGGACTCTTTCCCTATGAACAGTGCTCTCCCTCTTCTGCTGACTTAGCTGAGGTGTCTTCAGCAGTTTGGTTGAAAGAGAAGCTCCTGGAAATGTAATTTCCCTGAAATGTCAGAAATGTTGCCTCACTTTGGCTTGTCCTTTCCCTTGATCCAGTCCTTTGCATTGCTGAGGCAGACATATCTTGGGATTGGGTGTGGTAGGCTCTGATGTGCAGATATCCAGGAAGGGGCAATGCAGGGATTTTGATGCCGCCGGAAAACTGATGGCCTCTTGCACGTTTCAATGTCTCTGGGTGTGATGTTCATGATGCAAACACGGCAGCCCCCTAGAGCCCAAGCAGTGCTAGTTCACAGGTTGTGGACGGGAGGTGGTAGTGAATGCCTGGATATTTTAATTGTTAGGGTCAAATTTAGTTTTATCGAAAACTGGGCAAATATTCTTACTGGAAATAATTCAGACTACATACAAGCCCATTCAAACCTCCTGTTATATTCCCAGTCGGGAGAGACTGTTTGAATGAGCTATAAATTGTAACTTTTTTTTTATATCAACTTGCTATAAAAACACCACGGCCCACCTGTGCCACAACAAATGTTTTTCTGCATATAAAAACCAGGGCTGGCATTAAGGGGTAGCAAGCAGGGCAATTACCCAGGGCCCCACGTGAAGCTGAGTTGCTCAGGCTTCTGCTTCAGCCCTGGGAAGTGGGGCTCAGGACCCTGGGCTTCAGCCCTGTGTGGAAGGGCTTAGACTTTCTGCCCTGGACCCAGCCAGTCTAACACTGGTCCTGCTTGGTGGACCCCCGAAAACCTGCTCACGGCCCCCCAGGGGGCCCCAGACCCCTGGTTGAGAACCACTGCCCTAGACCATTTTGTTCATTTCTGGATATTTTAGTACCAGAAAGGCATAAACAAATTCACAGAAGAGTAGGAAAAATTATTAGAGAGCAGCAGGAAATGACATATGACGATTGTTTAAACTAGGGCTGTCAAATTATTTAAAAAATTAATTGCAAGATTAAAAAATTATTACAGTTTTAATCACACTGTTAAGCAATAATACAATACCAATTTAAATTTATTATAAATATTTTTGGATGTTTTTCTACATTTTCAAATATATTGATTTCAATTACAACGTACAATACAAAGTGTATTGTGCTCACTTTACATTATTTTTTTTTAGGTGACATTGTAAATAAGAAGTGGGCAAGCATTATCTCCTGTAAATGTAAATAAACTTGTTTGTCTTTGCGATTGGCTGAACAAGAATTAGGACTGAATGGAATTGGCACTAAAGGTTTACATTATTTTGTTTTTGAGAGCAGTTATGTAAAAAAAAATTCTACATTTGTAAGTTCCACTTTCATGAAAAAGAGATTGTATTACAGTACTTGTATGAGGTGAATTGAAAAATACTATGTAGAAAATGTAGAAAAACATCGAAAAATATTTATAATAAATTTAAATTGATATTCTATTATTGTTTAACAGAGCGATTAAAAACTGTGATTAATTTTGATTAATTTTTTAATCAAGTTAATTTGTTTTGAGTTAATCGCTTGAGTTAACTGTGATTAATTGACAGCCCTAGTTTAAACAGATACACCTTGGCAAAATGGCAACTATAGGAAAACAAAATGACTATCTACAAGTATAGGAAGAGTTTAAATTTTAAAGAGGGAGGGGAACTGCTTAGGGTGGGAAAAGGAAAATCAAAAACATTGGATGAAATAAAGAAAAGGAATATTTAGAATTTTAGGATAAACTTCTTGACACTGAGATCCACTGAACTGGAATAATCTCCCAAAGAAAGCAGAAGATGCCTTTTGTCTTGTCTTTGTCAAAAGAACATTTTGAAACTATGCTGAACAAAGCACTAGAGATGTCCTTCACTGGCAGAGGAATGGAACACTTCTAACGTGCATATGGCTATTCCATCGCTAAACCATCAAGCCATCTTCACATTTTTCTCATTTCATCCCACTCTTCTACCAGTCTTTAGCCCTGTAAGTGATAATACTAAAACTAAGTTATTTTCATTTTTTTTCAGCGCAAAGTAGATAGAATGAGTCAAGTGGGGGATAATGAGTCACCAAATGGCAGTGAAGAGAAGAAACAGTTATTCTTTCACAGTTGCAAAGTGAGTACTTTAGGGTAAAAATGATTTGTAGCTATATTATTTCCCTTTTTTTTAGTAGACACTTCTACAGTATCAAATTGCTGTGTGTTCAAAAACCCTCTAATGTATAATAGCATTTTCAGAATATGAAGGTAGTTCATTCTTCGATGGAATCTGATGTATGAGTGATTACACTCTTCTCATGATTCATCAGTGTACATTTGCACTTCAGTTAGTTCTGGAGCAGAAAGATTTGGGCTCAGAACACGGTGGCTGCCGTTAAAAGCTTAATATCTATTAGGCTAGTGTAGTATTTGAGCTGCTACTGTTTTCCCCTATACTGAGAAAAGTAATTAACTGGCTAAGTGTATAGTATAAATTGTCAGAATGATTGTAATTTAAAAAGTCAACATCTATCAGTGCATTTGGCCTTTATTCATTACCTTTTGTTTGCCTGTTATCACAGGTGCTGAAATGTTATTTTTCAATCTGTGCTACAGTAATTCAAATAATTATTTGTTCAGTAACATACCTGATGAATTGCAATAGGAGACATGCAAATAGATTTTTTAATCAGTTTAGATGGACATTTTCAAAAGCACATTTAGAAAGTTGGGGGCTCAGTTCCCTTTGAAAGCCAATGGGAATTAGGTGCCTAGCCCCCAACCATTGAAAAATCTCCCCCTGTATGGCCATCAATCATTAAAACCTGAGTGGAAAGCAGCTCTCCCCACAGTGCCAAATTAAGTTGTACTGAGCCAAAAAGTCATTTGAATAAACCAAGAAGTCATGTTTTCCATTGTTCTATCAATATGCCTTAACTGTGGTGTGGAGGGACCACCAACAGGGGGGTAGGAAGATACAGTAGTAAAGTGTCCATGTCTGTTCATTCTTTGGCCTGTATACTGAGATTAGCAACCACGGTGCCAACCAGAGTGATTATCTGATTTCTCCATTTGAGTTGTGGAGCTTTTCCTGCTGCCATTGAAATTAATAGTTTTCCATTGATTTCAGTAGGAGCATGAGTGAGCCTATTATTATTATAATTTTTTTTCAATTATGGCCGAAATTTATCAACTGGATGCCTAAAATTAGATACCTAAATGCATATGTATGCACGTAAATAAATGGCTTAAATTTCAGAGGTCCTGAGCACCCACAGTACTTGTTGAAGTCAATACACTACACTGCAAAGTCAATACACAGATACTTCTTGCTCCTCTTGATTAAAGATGCTATTACGTATAATGCTTACATTTTATGCAGCTTCTTGCTGCTTTCAGAAACACAGTATGTGAACTTCCTTAATCTGAAGGATCTGTAGTGGAAGTTCTATAAAGGCATTTTGAAAAGAAAACAGAAAGTGAGAGTTTTATGTAGGGAAGCAAACTACAGACCTTTCAAGCCATTCCAGGAAAAAAACAGGAATGAAGAATACATGTTGCCTTTGATTCCTAAGAACTGGATAATTCATGATTCTCTTAAATGAGTTTGTGCAATGCATATCCTGTTTACATCAAACAAATGATGAATTTAAATGAATGGAGAGTGACTGCAGTTCTTTAGAAAATTTAAATAAAAATGTCAAGACATTATACAGTTAAGTTTATTATTATTATTACACCTCGAAGCCCATCATGGACCAGGACCCCATTGTGCTAGGTGCTATACAAACACAGAAGAAAAAAGATGGTTCCTGCCTCAAACCAAACATCATCAAACACACATAGTCTACTAAGGATCGTTGCACCAGCGAGAGTGACCATGGTTGATGGCATTGCACCAGGCACAGTGTAGTGAAGTTCCCAGATCTGGCTCAATCCTGTGAATCCACAGATCTCTGGGGTGGCCCAGGAGCGGCACAAGGTAGGGTCAGGGTGTGCACCTCTTCACATGTTGATGGAGAGTTGGAGAACACAGTGTCCTAGGGTGGTTTTATCCATTCTGGCAACATGGCCAAAAAGTACACGGTGCCACTTTTTGAATATAATGAGCAACTGAAGAAAGGCCAGATCTCTGCAATATGGTGACATTTCGCACAGGATTTGGTGCTGACAGTACATATGGAATGGCTCTAGCTGCTCCAAGTCTGCCTGTCAGAGGGTCTTGGTTTCTGACCCGTATAACAATACAGGCAGTACGTAGTTTGATAGATCCTGAAGTCTCCGCACAAAGACTTTTTTGCATCCATAAGTGGGTCATGGACTTCATACAAGAGACAGCAAGACCTATTAGTCAAAGACAGCCCCAAAGAGATTCTCATAAGACAAGTGACAACAGGTGGATACAGACAGGGAAGCACAAGAAAACAATACAACAATATTGATAAAAGTGTCATTTATCTTTATATTAAAATAAGTTCCTAATGCCTAGCTTCTGGGTGCCTTTCCTCAGTTGTTAATATAATGGGCCTGATACTGCTGGCAATTAAAACAGGTTTACAGCTGTGTAACTTCAGTGGAATTACTCCTGATTTGACATCAGAATCAGACACGAAATAGACAAAAATATCCATCCTGCAAATAGTAATAGACAATATTAGAGATCAATTCCTCCACTCCACAACAGCAGCTGACAGGAACAACTGTGATGCTGAGATGTGAATGGAAAAGATGTTTACATGTGTTTCATTGATAATTGTGTATCAGTTGAATTGATGCTATGAAGTAATGCAGTCATGGCACAATCAGTGAGACCTATTCCCCAAAGGATGCTTCTCATACATTAAAGCCCAAATCCTGAGCAGCAGCTCACAGCCCATGTATTAGACTGTGGTTTGCGCTGCTCTCCTGGGACCACAAAGCATCTATGGAAGTGCTTTATGGCCACTACTGCAGTTCTGATTCTGTAGTAGCTTCTACAGCACAAATATTTCTATTAAAGCCTTTTCCACACAGAAAGGGAAAACAGATACAAATGATTTAAGAGTCTAAATATTATTGCAGCTGTTCTGCACCCCTGGGGGATCACCCTTGCACTGGAGTGATCTGCCCTGTACCGGTTACCCTGGCTTTACAGATGATAACGGTATCATGGTAGTAAGCCCCAAAGCAGATGGACTGAACTGAAGTGTGGTGATACCAAGATGACAGTTTGAAAAGGAAGGAGTTTTGCATTGGTTGAAACTGAGGGTTTGGTTTTAGCTGTGTGAGTTGGTGGTTGGATTTCTAAGTGAGCTGATTGGTTTGCTGTGTGACTGTAGTAATGCCTAGCCTTAACCTCTCTCTAGTAAAGCACATTAGATCTATATGGTAAGTATACTGGTGAAATATTGCAAAACAGTGTTTCCACCCATGCTTGTGTCCTCTTGCTCTTTGCAAATACTCATGGGCTTTTGTTTGGGTGAATGTTTGGGGAATGGCTTTACTTTGGATAAGTTGTAAAGAACAGCATTCATGTGACCAGAACACGACTATCCAATGGTCCATTATGTTTTCATAGGGGTTTTTAAAATATAATTTTAAATATCAGTCTGATAATTTGTGGGTGCTGCTTTGTAGTTTGTAATAGCCCATATGCTGGATTAGCAAATTCCTCAATCTTCAATCTTAGAATTTATTCAGCTCAGGATATGGTTGAGCTGAATAGTTTCTACCTCATAAACAGGAATTGACCTCAAATTATCATCATAGCAACCATACAATATTAGAGATACAAATCACTCGACCCTCAGACAATCAGAGCACAGTGATTTATCTCTTCTATGGTTATAAGAAATGACTATGCATTCAATACGCAGATCAGACCTACACAAGGGCTGGAATTTGTATAATTGAAAAATAAGTCTACAGTCACTGGTCAACAATTGCATGGCATCCTTTCACTCTAACTGGCGGAGATAATGCCATTTTGAACAAGTTGTATCAGTCATACATTTATATGCTTTTACTTAGATTGCAGTTTATGAAACCTGAAGCATGAATATTTTTACACTGCTCCTTCTACCAGCCTTTTGCCTAAAACTGCTAATACAACTCTGGCCTCTGCCAGTGGTGCTTTGCCTTTCACCACTTCATCTCTCGTCTAACTGGCCTTGATAAAATTATTGCATCCCATGAGAAGAAGAGGAAGCTTAATATCAAACTTAACATCCCTACGACACATGCAGCAGTGCTTTATATTTGTCATTATAGAAGAGGCTGTGTAGGCCGGGGATGAGAAACATGTAATAAAGAGAGGGCAAAGGGGGGCCAGTTGCAATAAAAGTACTGTTCTCTGCCCCCACTGCCACTATCACCACCACCCAGGAATAAACAAAGCAATCTATACTGCACTTGGTTAATCCTGAAGCACTGACAGGGACAGAGCCAGGAAAGATAATCCACAGGGACTGACCAGCTGTTTCTAGTTCAGGGCATCAAGATAGTGAAGACAAGATGCAGAAGTGGCAAGTACACAAAAGTCAGGATCAAGAAGCAGTTGTAGCATTTGCCTCTTTCATGTACAGAAACAAGACTCGCTCAATTCTCATTCAAAATATCAATGTTATTAGAGCTGTGAGTCAGTTAAAGGAAAAATCAGTGACCATCTGTGTGAGCAGCTAGCAAATTCTTGGACACCTAAAATAACCAGGGTCTCCTTTCCTCTCAGCTAGCAAAATAAAATAGCAATCATCTGTATTGTAACGATGATATGACATAGAAGTGCTGGTCAGAGGGATTGGACTTCATTTCCTTGTCCTAGTCACCTGACCTGGATCAGGTTACCAAGATTACTATTTCAGAGTAGCAGCCGTGTTAGTCTGTATTCGCAAAAAGAAAAGGAGTACTTGTGGCACCTTAGAGACTAACAAATTTATTAGAGCATAAGCTTTCGTGAGCTACAGCTCACTTCATCGGATGCATTTGGTGGAAAAAACAGAGGAGAGATTTATATACACACACACAGAGAACATGAAACAATGGGTTTATCATACACACTGTAAGGAGAGTGATCACTTAAGATAAGCCATCACCCACAGCAGGGGGGGGAAAGGAGGAAAACCTTCCATGGTGACAAGCAGGTAGGCTAATTCCAGCAGTTAACAAGAATATCAGAGGAACAGTGGGGGGTGGGGTGGGGGGGAGAAATACCATGGGGAAATAGTTTTACTTTGTGTAATGACTCATCCATTCCCAGTCTCTATTCAAGCCTAAGTTAATTGTATCCAGTTTGCAAATTAATTCCAATTCAGCAGTCTCTCCTTGGAGTCTGTTTTTGAAGCTTTTTTGTTGAAGTATAGCCACTCTTAGGTCTGTGATCGAGTGACCAGAGAGATTGAAGTGTTCTCCAACTGGTTTTTGAATGTTATAATTCTTGACGTCTGATTTGTGTCCATTCATTCTTTTACGTAGAGACTGTCCAGTTTGGCCAATGTACATGGCAGAGGGGCATTGCTGGCACATGATGGCATATATCACATTGGTAGATGCGCAGGTGAACGAGCCTCTGATAGTGTGGCTGATGTGATTAGGCCCTATGATGGTATCCCCTGAATAGATATGTGGACAGAGTTGGCAACGGGCTTTGTTGCAAGGATAGGTTCCTGGGTTAGTGGTTCTGTTGTGTGGTGTGTGGTTGCTGGTGAGTATTTGCTTCAGATTGGGGGGCTGTCTGTAAGCAAGGACTGGTCTATCTCCCAAGATCTGAGAGAGTGATGGCTCGTCCTTCAGGATAGGTTGTAGATCCTTGATGATGCGTTGGAGAGGTTTTAGTTGGGGGCTGAAGGTGATGGCTAGTGGCGTTCTGTTGTTTTCTTTGTTGGGCCTGTCCTGTAGTAGGTGACTTCTGGGTACTCTTCTGGCTCTGTCAATCTGTTTCTTCACTTCAGCAGGTGGGTATTGTAGTTGTAGGAATGCATGATAGAGATCTTGTAGGTGTTTGTCTCTGTCTGAGGGGTTGGAGCAAATGCGGTTATATCGTAGCGCTTGGCTGTAGACAATGGATCGAGTGGTATGATCTGGATGAAAGCTAGAGGCATGTAGGTAGGAATAGCGGTCAGTAGGTTTCCGATATAGGGTGGTGTTTATGTGACCACTCTCCTTACAGTGTGTATGATAAACCCATTGTTTCATGTTCTCTGTGTGTGTGTTTATGTGATCACTCTCCTTACAGTGTGTATGATAAACCCATTGTTTCATGTTCTCTGTGTGTGTGTATATAAATCTCTCCTCTGTTTTTTCCACCAAATGCATCCGATGAAGTGAGCTGTAGCTCACGAAAGCTTATGCTCTAATAAATTTGTTAGTCTCTAAGGTGCCACAAGTACTCCTTTTCTTTTTAAGATTACTATTAACACCCTTGCAGTGTCTCTTGTTGCCTCAGCTAAGGGAATAGAGGAGCAGGGAATCCACCAAGGGCTGCTGCACAAATTCCCTGATCCCTCCAAATGATCAGTGCCTTCTACTTGCAAAGTAGCTGCAGGTCCTCTCCTCCATTTTTGCTCTGGGAGGTATTCTTTGGAAGCTGATTTTCCTAAGGATTTGTTGTCCCAGAGCACAACCAGAATATGTGGCTATATGGGGCTGTTGCATCCTTTACAACCATATAAATGAGGGTCAATGCAATTATTATAACAAGCCATATTTTTTATAATTTAATTTATTTGTATTGGGCCACTTTCTCAAGGCCTAGGCCCCATTGTGCTAGGTGTTATACAGATACGTAACAAAAATACATTTCCTGTCCACAAGAGCTTATACAGTCGAAGTCTGAGGTTGGAGGTAACAAGTGGTTATGGTGAACAAATAGTACAGACACAAGGTAGTGAGTAGAGGTCACCAAGAAAGTTTTTTTCTGGGCTTAAATCCAAAGTTTACACAAACACAGAAAGTCACAGAGGTATGGAGTTATGTCAGGTACAATCGCCTTATCCTGGCCATAGAACAACTCTCGAAATCTGACGATAAACATAGCTGACAGCCTGAACACCAGAGTATTGTGTTAGCAAACTGTGTGAGAGAGAGAGAGATTTAACTAATACGCTGCAATCACGTATCTGTCAGAGGGGTCATAAGGGACATGTGATAATGGAACAGAATGGTCTAGGGATCTTATTAACTCTGACCCCGGTGTGTGCCGCTGCCACCCCGGAGCCTGAACCCCTCCTGCACACCACCCCCAACTCCCTGCCCTAAGCTCCCTGCCGCACCCCACACCCCTCCTGCACCCCAACTCCCTGCCCTGAGCCCCCTGTTGCACCCCGCACCTCTCCTGCAGCTCAGCCCCCTGACCTGAGCTCCCTCACGCAGTTGGCACCCCTCCTGCACCCCTGCCCTGAGCCCCCTCCTGCACTCTGCACCCCTCCTGCACCCCAACCTCCTTCCCTGAGCCCCCTTCTACACCCCACACCCCTCCTCTTCCCCAATCCCTTGCCCTGAGCCCGTTCCTGCACAATGCACCCCCTCCCACACCCCGCACTCCCTCCCGCACCCCAGCCCCTTGCCCCGGCCCTGCATACAATTTCCCCACCCAGATGTGGTCCTCGGCCCAAAAAGTTTGCCCACCTCTGGTATAACCAGATCAAGCACAACTGAGACGGTTCAACCTTATGGTTCAACAAATTCTCCTGGTCTGTAGTTGCTGCCATCTGGTGGCTAGTTTCATACACGAGATTTTTTTTTTAAGTGATACAGTACCTGACAAATGCTTTGATTTCTTTAACTATTCCATAATAGCAATTGATTTTATGAATACACATCTGTCACCGTGGTATCAAATATTGAGGATTTGTAGAGGACATGGGACATCACACTGTTAGTGAAGTAGTCACAAAGCCTGTGTATAATGTGAATCTGTAGATCTTACTGTGACATCCAGGTTCTTGCAATGCAAAAGGTGTAAAGACAATGTTGACTGTTGCTCCTTCTTGCGTACAAATGGTACCTATCCCTGCTACCATGTTGTCAGAATAAATCATTTCACTTATTTCCCACAGGTGCATCTTTAGGAATAATTCCTTAATTTTGCACATTTCTGGCTCAGTGATAGTTTCCATGGCAAATGGGACTATCATAGTTCAGGCAACTGCACCTGTATTTCCCCTCATGGTCCAGCAAGGGCATCCACTCTAGGCCACAGGTTCCTCAGCCATCACCTCTCTTGGGTGGAGACCTCCATCTCCTGACTGGGGTTTCCCCAGGCTGAACAGTTCCCTGACTACAGTGTGAGTTCCCCAACAATTCAGACTGCCTCAGCAGGCCGGCTTTGCTTTCTCCTTGGAATCTATAAACAGCATAATTGCCACAGGTATAAGTGATCGCCACCCTCACTTCTGTGCTGCCTCCAGAGCTGGGCTCGGAAGGCAGCAGCTGCGAACTATCATGCAGTTGGAGAAGGCTGGAGGTGGGGGTGGATCTGATCTCCCCAGTGCTGCTGGGAGTGCCCCTAGCTACTAGTCATGGCCAATGGTGGATTAACACATGTGTGCATGGGGCCTATGCCTAGGGCCCCAGCCAATTTGAAAAATGGGTACCCTGAGCCCGGGCAGGACCTGCAGGGGGTGGAAGCCCGAGTTCGGGCAGGAGCTGTGGAGGGCGGAGGCCTGTGCAGGAGGCACAGAGTGGGGGTGCAGCAGCCCCAAGCCCACACAGGAACTGCAGGGGTGGCAGCCTCCAGTCTGGGTCCCTCTATCCTGGGCAGGAGCCATGGGGAGTGGGTAGGACAGCCCCCAGCTTGGGTGAAAGCAGCAGCCCTGAGCCCAGGCATCCAAGCCCCGGCAGGAACCATGGGGCGGAAGCCTGGAGCCCAGCCCTGGGGCTGCTGCAGTGCAGATGTGAGGGTGTACCAGATGTGGAGGTGAGTCTGATCTCCCCTCATAACAGCCGTGCAGGGGAAGGACAAGTCCTGTCCTTCCCCAGCCAGCTGAACTAGCAGATTTTGGGGAGATCAGATTTCATGGGGAAGGACTTACTTCATGGTCTGTCACACGTTTTTTGTGGCCCTGAAATTGGTAGGGCCCTGTTCACAGCAGCTGCTAGCTCAGAATGAACATACTTGGCTGCTACTCTGAAACCTGTCATACTTGTGAATAGTTCATTCTTTCTTTGATATGGTTTGGGACTTTGATCTTGTCCTCCTGTAACAGGTGATCAGCAGACAAAGATCCTCTCCTCAGGGCACAGCTTAAAAACCCTGAGTTCTCCAGTAACTAGAGAGGATACATTGGAATACTCCTCCCCCTTGAGATTTCCTGGGAAACCCTCCAAACTTTTTCTCCCTGTGGCGGACTGATAAGGGCTAGCACTTGATTCAGCACTCTAGTCACTGTTAGTGTAATTAGCAAAAAGAAAAGGAGTACTTGTGGCACCTTAGAGACTAACAAATTTATTAGAGCATAAGCTTTCGTGAGCTACAGCTCACTTCCGATGCATCCGATGAAGTGAGCTGTAGCTCACGAAAGCTTATGCTCTAATAAATTTGTTAGTCTCTAAGGTGCCACAAGTACTCCTTTTCTTTTTGCGAATACAGACTAACACGGCTGCTACTCTGAAATTAGTGTAATAAGGTTTCCCTGGAGAAGGCCTAATTGGACAGAGGCACACCCCTTACCAGGGCTGATGATTCAATGAGTTAACAGGGAAGCTATATAAAGGGGATGGGGGGGAGAGCAGAAAAACAAGAGGAGGTGAGCTTGACAAAGGAGGTCCTCTGAGTAAAGACACTTTACCCTGCTCCCTTTTGTTTTGGAGAAGGGGTTAAAAAGTTGAGATACAGTGGGTAAAGGTGTAGAGACAGTGCTATGTATTGGTGGAGGGAATAATACTCAACTCAACACAGGGATGTTTACAAGCAAGAAGACAGGTTTCAGAGTAGCAGCCGTGTTAGTCTGTATTCGCAAAAAGAAAAGGAGTACTTGTGGCACCTTAGAGACTAACAAATTTATTAGAGCATAAGCTTTCGTGAGCTACAGCTCACTTCATCGGATGCATTTGGTGGAAAAAACAGACTCTCTGTTTTTTCCACCAAATGCATCCGATGAAGTGAGCTGTAGCTCACGAAAGCTTATGCTCTAATAAATTTGTTAGTCTCTAAGGTGCCACAAGTACTCCTTTTCTTTTTACAAGCAAGAAGGTCTCAGTGTGGTCTGTAAAAAGAAAAGGAGTACTTGTGGCACCTTAGAGACTAACAAATTTATTTGAGAATAAGCTTTTCTGAGCTACAGGTCACTTCATCGGATGGACGCTGCCCTGTCGTAGTCCCATAAATTCATTCCTGTCTGGCATATTGTTTCAAATAGCCCTTTGATGCTCAACACTTCCCAGGGTTTACACTGGTCATGTCTCACCGCTATAGAAGTTACATACAATTCCAAAATAATACATAAACTTTGCATTTGTAATACAATGGACTCCAAAGCTATTTACATTTAATTCAATAAGATCTTCCAAAGATATTGCAGGACATTGTCAGATCCATCACAGGGACATCATTCTGTGCTACATTATTAGCAAATGAGAATGAAAGCACGCACTATTGTTGATAGACCTAATAGGACTTAGCTCCTCACTCGGGCCTTTTTGCTTACGTTCGAGTTCCTGGAACACTCCAAGAGTCAACACAGTCTCGAGCCAGCTCTCCTCAGGAATTTGTAACTGCTGCTGTAAATGAGATCAGAAATAAGCCTGAAGGTTTAAATGTGGCAGGCATTTGTAGATCTACTGGAGCTTCTGAAATAGAATCAAAGTTGCCTACTAAATATAATTCAGAAATGAGAATTATCTCACAGCAAACTACTTGCACAGGAATAGAGAGCTGCAGAGAATGATAGCAAAACTGAGTGTTGGGAATTTATTTTATGTAAAGATCCTTGTAAACAGTGTTTCCAGGCTACTAGTGACATGAATGATAAATACAACCTGTCAGCGCAGGCACTTAGCCAGCATTGGCCTGACATTGATCTCAGCAGCAGTCTCAATACAACTGCAGGAGATTAGCTAGCAGCTGTAGTGGATATGCATTGCTTTACCTTTGAACTAGTCAGCTGCAGGGCTGCCTCTCTTTTTATTACCCCCTATTGTTAAATGAGAAAGCAATTCAATAGTCACACACAGGCATAGATCCCATAAAACACAGGGTTGCAGCCACAAAGATGAACATATCAATGCACAATATACATACAGTACCATACAATACAAACAGATAGTAAATTCCAACACAGGTACTTTTCATAGGCAGGCCGATGCTTCCACATTCATGGGCAGACTGCTTTAACAAACAGTCATCCTATCAATTGGAAGGTCATCTTGCACTTCCAGAATTGTGGCACACAATATACATAATAAGGAGGGCTCTATGTGAGGTAGACTATACAAGGAGGTATGGCTCAACATGCACATCCTAATGACAGTGCACTATCCTGAGATGCATCAATACAGGCTACTGCTGCCAGATGAATTACATAGACATTGAATAGATCAATCATTACCCAATGTGTTTTCTGCACTGAAGGCGGTGATGAACTGATTCCTGCATCTGTTATTAGTTTCCCTTAAAAAACTGTCCAGAGTGCTGAGCAAGGCATGCCAGAACAGAAGATGGTAAGTAACCCTCTTTGAAAGAGAACTAGATTCAATCACTTAGAGCCTGCCCTTCTCTGCTGGATCGTGGCCCCATGACACTGACTGTCTTTCAATGTAAGGAAAGTAAGGGTAGCTGCATGGGTACAAGGATTGGATTGGATACAAGGATTATAACCTTTATCCCACCTTGTGCACTCAGATTGGGCCATCTGTACTTTGTCCCTAGTAATAATTTAAGCCTTACAAACATCCCTGTGAGGTGGGAAAGCATTGTTATCCCCACATGACAGAGGCACAGAGAGGATGATTTGCATTAGTGTATACAGAAGACCATAGAAGAGCCAGAAATAGACCACGTATTTCCCTAATTGTTGCCCCACAGTAAAAAATTGCTGTAAAAAGTGTGGTCTGAAGGACTAAAAAATATACCAAATAGATCAGTTTCAATGAACTGCTACTGCCACTTATTGGCACATCCCACTGCAGTAGCAGTTCATATATTAGGAAAAATATAAACACACAGGGACACACATGTGTACACATGTAAAGCAACTGTGCGTGCAAACAGGTACAATTACCTGCTTTGTTTGCGTAAAAGAAAGTGCCACAAGAATGTACATTTTTTTTAATTCCATTTATAATTGGGCCTCAACTTCAAGAAAATGTGACCTTTAAAATAACAATGTAATATGTATGCAAAGTGGGTTCTGCGCTCCTCTTACTGGATGATCCATTCAGAGGATAAAAACCTGCTATTTGTACAAGCTAATGGAGATACTCCTTTTCTATCAAGAGGTAGAGATCTGTGCTTTGATAGCAAGCCACTGTGGTTTCATCCTAGCTGATAGTCCCTGCTGAAGATTATTACATTACACTAGCAAATTTAGAGAAGAATAGTTGTGTTAACAAACTTTTAAGTTTGTGGCTTTTTTTTAAACTTGGTAAAATAATTACCTGAAAATAAATCTCCTGCCTTTCCAAACCCACAGGCTTGTAAGAATGTGGATGAAACACTCAGACAATTTTTTTTTAAATTGTAGTAAAAAAGTGTGACCTAGTTTTAATTCCTACTTAAACACTCAACAACTCCAACTTCCAAGTAGAAACTTAATTCTAGTTTTAACATTACCCCTAGGTATAACTCCAGTTTAATGAATAAGTGAATTAAAATGCCCAACACACTGTGGAATTAAGCAATGAATAATACCTCTAACTCCTATGCCATTAGTACCATAAAACTACCGTTAAATTAATAACTGAATTCCAATTCCTACATTATGTAGGCTAATTAGTTCATATAAGGGGTAGCTTCCATCAAGGGTCTAATCCTTTGCCCATTGGAGTCAATGATTTGTAGATTCACAGATTTCAAGGCCAGAGAGGACAATTATATGATCATTTAGAGTGACCTCCTGTATAACATAGACCAAAGAATTTCACCCAATGGCAAAATGACAAAATTCCCATTAACATCAGAGGTACAGAATCAGGCCCTAAATGTGCATATAGATCACTGATGGGCCCACATTACAGAAGAGGATTTAGGTTCATAGTCATGTTGGTGTGGTAAGGCAGGATGGGATATTTTCAAGTATGGTCCTACAAGATGCTCAGTACTTCCTGGGAAGGGTTAAGTGCCCTCAGCTCTGGAGCCAGGTCCTTTGAGAGATGGCATTCCTTCAGTTAGACAAAGTTAGACAAAGCTGTTAGGGGTATGGAATGGCTGCCAGATGAGGAGAGCTTAATAAGACTGGGACTTTTCAGCTTGAAAAAGAGACAACTAAGGGGGAATAAGATTGAGGTCTATAAAATCATGACCGATATGAGGAAAGTAAATAAGGAAGTGTTATTTACTCCTCATAACACAAGTGTGACATTGCACTCTATATGATTTTATAAAAATATGATAATGAGCATGACTATAATGTAACTGGGGTATGCTTCATGCAAAAAGTCTCTTGTAAGGTATCATTACAAAGCTTATAATCTACTGAATGTGTTTATCCTATTTGTATGAATGTATCGTTCTTGTATCTAAAACTAGAAATATAAAATATAATTCCAAGGTCCTATTTTAATTATGCAAAGTGTGGGCCATTAATGGTGGTTTGGAATCTTGATGGCTCCCATTAACCAGGACAATTGACTGTAGATAGCTCTGTTTACTTGTAAGTCTTCCTGTATACCTGTGTGCTGGCAAGTGGGTAATTAAGTCTTATAGTGACATGTGATCATGTCACCTGAACTGGAATCCATCTTTAACCTGTTTTTTTTCCATTGAGAAGGAGGGGAGGGAACCCAGAGAGGGATAAAGGATTCCCGCCTTATGCAAAAGATATATAAGTGGGTGGAACAGAACAAAGGGGGCAGCCATCATGAGAAATCCCCTAACTACCACCTGAGCTGGAACAAGGGCTGTACCAGGAGAAAGGATTGTGCCCAAACTAGGAAGGCATCCAGTCTGTGAAAGAAACTTACTGAAACATCTCTGAGCGTGAGATTTTATCTGTATTCAGTTTTATTACTGTATTAGGCTTAGATTTGCATGTTTTATTTTATTTTACTTGGTAATTCACTTTGTTCTGTCTGTTACTACTTGGAACCACTTAAATCCTACTTTTTGTATTTAATAAAATCACTTTTTACTTATTTATTAACCCAGAGTATGTATTAGTACCTGGGAAGGGCAAATAGCTGTGCATATCTCTCTATCAGTGTTATCAGCGAACAATTTATGAGTTTACCCTGTCAAAGGTTTATACAGGGTAAAACTGATTTATTTGGGGTTTGGACCCCATTGGGAGTTGGGCATCTGAGTGTTAAAGACGGGAACATTTCTTAAATTGCTTTCAGTTAAGTCTGCAGCTTTGGGGCATGTAGTTCAGATCCTGGGTCTGGGTTGGAGTAGACTGGCTTGTCTGGCTCAGCAAAACAGGGTGCTGGAGTCCCAAGCTGGCAGGACAAGCAGGGGAAAAAGTAGTCTTGGCATGTCATTTGGCAATCCCAAGGGGGTTTCTGTGATCGAACCCATCACAACAAGAACTAGGGGGTCACCAAATGAAATTAATAGGCAGCAGGTTTAAAACAAACAAAAGGAAGTATTTTTTCACACAGTGCACAGTAAACCTGTGGAACTCCTTGCCAGAGAATGATGTGAAGACCAAGAACAGGGTTCAAAAAAGAACTAGATAAGTTTATGGAAGATAGGTTCATCAATGATTATTAGCCAGGATGGACAGAGATGGTGTCCCTAGCCTCTGTTTGCTAGAAGCTGGGAATGGGCAACAGGGGATGGATCACTTGGTGATTACAGGTTCTGTTCATTCCCTCTGGGGCACCTGGCATTGGCCACTCTCGGAATACAGGATACTGGGCTAGATGAACCTTTGGTATGACCCAATATGGCCATTCTTATGTTCTTATTTTCAACTAAGATTACTCCTGCCCATTAATATTCTGTTGGTGGCTTTACAGATATTTCAGATGCCTAGAATATAAAATACAAGTTTTTAAGGTAAGTCAAATTTTGGCCTACAAACATAATGTTGAAATCAAATGCTTCAATACATTATTGTAATATGGAATCTTTGCTTAATTTGCCTATATTTTCATTATGGGCAAAAATATCCTTTTGGCACACATTTCAGAATCATTATCCAATGAGACCATCTTACCAAACAACTTCATTGAAGTTCATGAGATCCAGGGGTTGAGAAGGGATATTCAAGGGTGTTGGGGGAGATAGTGAGGGGGTTTGTGTGTGTGTGAGAGAGGGAGAGAGAGAGAGAGGAGAGTGATGGTTGAAGGATAGGTATAGCACGTTATAGACTTTACCAGTACACACACCTATAAGGATAGTTTTGTCAAGAGCACCTCACAGGCACTGGTGTTGAAGGCAGCTTTTAGATCTAAAAATCATCATGGACCCTTGATCTTCCTGTCACAAAGAGCAGATATTCAGCATTAAGATCAGCTGTGTTCCTGTGCCATTCCCATGTTTAAAAGCTGCATGTTTTCTATGATCTATGAAAGGAAGATCAGTGACTATGGATGCTAATTAATGAGATTCTTGATGTCAAGAATTGGTTCCTGGAGTAAAAGCCTAATAGTCATGTTTTAAGAGATGCTTAAGTTCACTGGCTCAGCGCCTCTATCTTGCCACAGTGATGGCTAAATGCATGCTTCAGTGAGGTCTCTTGCCCTCTGTTTCTGGGATTATATTGAGCTACAGCCTTCTGTGATATCATTAGATCACTTCCATCTTGCTAGTTTTATGCGTAAGACCAGAGTTCTAAGAGGCTAATGGCTCAGTACCCTCTAGCATGATTTTCTGATGTCCAAGCTCAGACTTCTGATAGGGTTACCAACTTAGGACCTCAAACTTGCTGAGTTGACATATATGTTAACCATAATGCTGATCACAACTAATTTATGTATTTGATGATTATATGTTCGTGTTTTAGGCTTGTGAATGCAGGCTGCCTTAGCTGTTTCTAACAATAATCACTTGAATTAGTAGACACTGTCTCATGTGACAAGTGTCAAGCTGTCTGGAGTAGCTCATGAGCATGAGTGTCAACCTCAGGGCAGACTGTCAAGAAGCAGGGCACAAACTCCAAACTGTTTGTGAGTTCTATACTTAGATTTCACCAACAAAGTAACAAGTGTGAACTCCTTGTGGTTAGTCTGCTATAGTGCTTGGAGTAACAGACAGTCTCCTTAGGTACTCAAGTTTATCTTGCCACCCAGGCAAACCTGCCTTTATGATAGATGGTCCCTTTCACCAAAAATCACAACAATATTCAGGTTACTTCCAGTCCCAAAGGATCAATCACTTATCCCAGGTCAATTGCACTTTAGACCTCACAGCAAAGATGCTTGTAGCCAATCCTATAATAAACTAACTAATGATTTATTAACTAAGAAAAAGAAATTAGAGTTATTTACAGTGTTAAAGCAGGTAAACATATACACACAAATGAATTAGTTTTAGGTTCCAAAAGGAATTAGAAATTGCTCCAGTATGCAAGCTTTCTATGTCCTTTGGAGCTAACCCAAGCCAAGCAGCTTGGGGATCACTACTTATGCTTACAAATATTGCCCTATCCAAATTCCAAGCAGCATAGTGACCCATTTTCTTCTGGTCAGGGATTTTTTATTCTCTTTCTCCAGAGTTCACATTGTGATGGGACAAGTGTTTGCAGCCACCTCCTCTTCATGGGTCTTGGGGGGGCAAGCAACAAAGTCTTTGTCCTTTGGTCTTTCACAATGGCTCATTTGGGTTCAAAGTCCCTTTGGTGTGCAAGACCAGCCCTTTTTATATTATTTCATTCTTCTTTCCTGATTGGTGAGATACACAGTTACAGAAATTTACAACGCAAACACTCAATGTAACTTTATATCATGGGGTCCAGGTGTTATAAGTGAGATCAATACATGTCGCATCCTATGAGCATTTTATCGAATCTAAATACTAAACACATTCTTATAAAGAAAAGGAGTACCCGTGGCACCTTAGAGACTAACAAATTTATTAGAGCATAAGCTTTCGTGAGCTACATCGAAGTGAGCTGTAGCTCACGAAAGCTTATGCTCTAATAAATTTGTTAGTCTCTAAGGTGCCACGGGTACTCCTTTTCTTTTTGCGAATACAGACTAACACGGCTGCTACTCTGAAACCTATTCTTATAAAGGTAACATCTATTTTAACAATGCTAATACGCAGGTGAGCCAGGGTGGTTTCTGGCTATGCATCTGTCAGGTGTTCAGTGAGGCTTAGGGACCTTGGCTTGAGCTGCCAGCGTCACAACTAGTATTGACCTTTTAAAATCCTGACTCATGTTAGGTGTCTGGGGCCAGGGAATAAAGATTAATTTCTTGCATGTCACACTTACATTAAACCTATGATTGACTTGATTTTTAGTGTTCGTGGGATTTACACTTGAGCAACCTGAACACTACACAAAACAAAGATTTGGATTGGGAGAGGGAGTGATACATTGTTTTAAAAGTTAGAAATTTCTCACTGCAGGGAGGCATGAATCCTGCTTCCTGCCTTTTGTCTAACTGTTCTTTAGGTGATTTAATACCTTCACTTTTCAGCAGTCTCTAGTGTAAGTAGCAGAGACATGCATGAGAATTCTTCCTGTGCTGTGTCAGTAAAAAACTGTCTTTTGACTAAAAAAAGAGAGAGATTATGCATTTTTCATAAGGAGCGGCAACCATATCTGCACATTGCATATTTTAACAGGTGTTCTGCAAACCCCTGGATCCAGATGAACACTTTGATTTTCAATTAAATGTTCCATCTTCCTCATATGAGTAGCATACCTGTATCAGTGCAACACATTTTACAGTAACTCCTCACTTAACGTTGTACTTATGTTCCTGAAAAATGCTACTTTAAGCGAAACGATGTTAAGCAAATCCAATTTCCCCATAAAAATTAATGTAAATGGGGGGGAGCGGAGTTAGGTTCCAGGGAAATTTTTTTCGCCAGATGAAAGACATTAGAGAGACAGAGAGAGAGAAAGAATAAGTTTTAAACAAACAATACTGTACACAACAATGATGATTGTGAAGCTTGGTTGAGGTGGTGGAGTCAGAGGCTAGAAGAGGGTAGAATATTTCCCAGGGAATGCCTTGCTGCTAAATGATGAACTAGCACTTGGCTGAGCCCACAAGGGTTAACACATTGTTGTTAATGTAGCCTCACACTCTACAAGGCAGCACGAATGGAGGGAGGAGTCACAATAGACACATGATAGTGGCTGCAAACATTCCCTGCAGAAACTGAACCCATGCTGATGAACTCACCCTATCCCACTGGAGTGCACCACTCCCTCCACCTTCCAAAGTGCCGGGGGATGTGCATGTGTGTGTGTAAGACAGAGACACACACTGTATGTGTGTGTGTGTCAGAGAGAGAGAGAGAGATGCATTGCCCCTTTAAGTACTCTGACTGCACTCTAAGTACATTGCCTTTTTAAGTAGATCAACAAGTAGGGACAGCAGCTGTTGCTAGCAAGCTCCCTCCATCCTGAGCCATGTCATGTCCCCGCCCTGCTCTGTGGAGATGGGGTACAGGAGCAGGGGGCTGGAGCGGGGGGAGAGGGACACCCTGACATCAGCACCCCTCTTCCCCCCATTCCCTGCACAGCAAGCAGGAGGCGCCTGGGAGCAGCTCCAAGGCAGAGGGCAGGAGCAGCACAGAGCAGGGCGGGAGGGACACCTGAATTGCACAGCAATTGATAGCCTGCTGGGTGACTGCCGCACAGGGAACTTAGGGAAGCTGATGTGGGGGCTGCCAGCCTACCTTGGTTCCATGCCCCCACCAGCTATCTCCAATGGGCTGCTCTTCCTGCAAGCAGTGGACAAAGCAGGTGGCTGCCAAACAGTGTTAAAAGGGAGCATTGTGCAGCTTTAAACGAGCTTGTTCTCTAATAGATCAGCGACGTAACAATGAAACAATGTTAACCAGGACGACGTGAAGTGAGGAGTTACTTTATCATTAAAATAGAGCATACATGAGCTGATTTAGTGTCTGATCCACTTCCCTTGGTAGCTGATGGAAGGACCTCAATCAACTTCAACAGGAGTTGTATTGGACCCTTAAACAAACAGGACTTCAGCCATTTTCTCCAAGTTACTGAAGAAATTTCAACTAATCCTGGAAAGAAAGTCTGTTCAAGAGCTAGAAAATGTAGACTGAAAGTTATAAAGAATGTTTGAGATTGTAAACTAGAGAAACAAGAGATTGATCTTCCGGGTTCTTTCTCATTAATTACATGTAGAAGTGACTAGCTGTGAAAAGTTTGGTGTAGGGATAGAATCCAGTTTTCCAGGGTGGCATTCAACTGTCCTAAACAGGAGACCATGTGTTCTCTTTCTGCAGTCCCTGCCTCATTCACTACAAATCTTCCAACTTCTAAAATAAATGAGGTAAGGGTCATAAATGAGGTGAATCATGATTCTTCCACTCTTAGACCAAATGCTAGGCTATAGTATCCTGTATACCAACTGTGCTTACCCCCAACTAGTTTCACTGGACTCAGTACCTCCTAGTCTTGCCTTCAGATGTTGTGACCAGCAGTGAATACAGTGACGCTAAACAGTCTTCTTAAAGCAAAGTACTGCTTCATCTTAACAGAAGGAATAGCAAAGCACAAGAGAACGGGCTTTAAAAAAAACTCAAAAGGTTTACATGCATATCTATCTTAAAATGGTTTCAGAGTAGCAGCCGTGTTAGTCTATATTCGCAAAAAAGAAAAGTTTCAGAGTAGCAGCCATGTTAGTCTGTATTCGCAAAAAGAAAAGGAGTACTTGTGGCATCTTAAAGACTAACAAATTTATTAGAGCATAAGCTTTCGTGAGCTACAGCTCACTTCATCGGATGCATTAGCTGTAGCTCACGAAAGCTTATGCTCTAATAAATTTGTTAGTCTCTAAGGTGCCACAAGTACTCCTTTTTTTTAAAAAAAAGAAAAGGAGTACTTGTGGCAACTTAGCGACTTACAAATTTATCTTGAAATGGAGGCTAATCTTTCTCAAGACATTTCCAATTTCTGGCAGTCTCTTGAGGGAATCAGTTCCCTCCAACCGTCTAGCTCCCATCTCTCAAGAATGTCTGTCCTTCAAACCTCCTGAGGCTTTTGATTTCCCCTCCCCTCACAGAGACTGAGTTTCTCCTCAGGAAAACCTGTCTGACAGGTCCAGCAGGGCCAGCATATAAAAGGAAATGGTTCTGCATTGTTCCTCAAGTGTTTGCAGAAAGGGGCCTCTAAGGATTCACCTCCCTCTTCCTAGGTGCATTTTCTGACTAACCGGCACTGAATTAACTCAATATATGCAGACAGTAAACAGCAATAACTCAGTCAAGATACGATATTCATAAATTATTACTGGCAGCTCTAAATCCATCAGAGGCATTTATTATACTCAATACCTAATGTTTGTTAAAGTTACAATATGTCCTAGAAGTGTCATTGAGAATTCGTGTAATAAAGGCTTATGTTCAATGCCAGTGTGTTCCCAGCAAGTGATAAACATTGGTAAAAGCTTTGCTTTTATGTAATGAAATTGCTCTGCCTCTTCTGAATAGAAAATACTATTTAATCCATCACCACTCTGCTGTCTTTTGGCACTTCCATGTGAATGCACCCTGGCTTCCCTGATATATCTCCTACATATTGCAATTATCACGCATCATGTTCTAACCAATGTGAAAGAAATGGGAAACAATCGATTGATTACTGATTCAGTTATTTTGTTCCCCACGTCCTATAAGTTACTGATGCATATTAACAATCTTGCACTAATTTAAGTGCATGGTTTTGATTTGTACATGGAATATAATTGCAGGTGTCCTGCTCCTGAGAATTACAAGTGCTCAACCATGCTTACACAAACCTCTGGATGTAGTCATCTTGCAGCACAGCCCGTGCCACGCTACCCGATTACATAGTGTTTCCATGTATACCCTTGGCTCCTTTGTCAACGGCAGTGCTCTCTAGGTTTGAGAGTGAGGCTCCCTCATATGTGCCTCAGTTTAATGCTGTGGAGGTCACATATAAGCAATTACCTGTCCACTTTTTATTGCAAACTGTCATGATTTTCTAGCCCAGCCTGCTGATGTGTTTCATATTAGCATTAACAACATTAGAAGCTCTGTTCCTACTGGCCCCAAAGGATGCTTAGAATACAATTTTAAAAGAACACAGTGTTCCCTGTGCTTTCCCAAACAAACACATGCTGTTGAAGAGTACAATGCTAAGGTAAAACAAGTTAGAAGGGTTGCCAGCAAGTAATACATTTTAATCGTCTTTGATTTTTTTCCCCCTTCTTCTTTCTTTTATTATCTTAAAAATGTGGCATGAAAACCTGTCCACATTGAAAGCAATGGTAAAACTCGCATTGACTTCAGTGGGCTGGGTTTTCACCTGTGATTTTTGTCCTTCTTCATCTAGCATAGATAAAATCAACAGGTTTTTCTTATATCAATAAAGTAAAGTTTTTGACAGATCCTCAGCCGGTGTAGCTGACTTACACCAGCTGAAACCTGGCTCATATACTATTGGAACATATCTTGACACTTTTGTTTATTATATTTGTATTGCAATAGCACCTAAAAGTCCTCAATCAGGAATGAGGTCCCTTTGTGCTAGAAACTGCACACGCACATAGTAAGATGAAGGAGGACTTGTGGCACCTTAGAGACTAACAAATTTAGTTGAGGATAAGCTTTCCTGAGCTACAGCTCACTTCATCAGCTGCATCCAATGAAGTGAGCTGTAGCTCACGGAAGCTTATGCTCAACTAAATTTGTTAGTCTCTAAGGTGCCACAAGTCCTCTTTTTCTTTTTGCGGATACAGACTAACATGGCTGCTTCTCTGAAACATAGTAAGATGTAGTCCCAGGTCCAGAGAGCTTACAGTCCAAGGCCCCAAAGCTGCAAAGACTTGTGCATGTGCTTAAAGTTAAGCATGTGTAATAGTCTTTGCAGAATTGAGGCCTAAGATAACAAGCAATATAGGAAGAACAGGGAAGGGATCTAATAAAACTATCTACAATTTTATATGCAAATTATGTTTACAATTTTAAAATAGAATAAAAGTGTAAACTATACCCTGCTGCCCTTCAACCCAATCATAATTAATTGGTGACTTATATGGGAAAAGTGGCTATTGAGGAAGGATGACGCTAGTTTGGCTCTAGGAATAATGTCTGCAAAAGCAGCACCAAAATACAGGGTCTGATGCTGTGCTTTTTGAAGACAATATTAGAGTTTTCTCATTGATGTAAGTGGGCCAGGATTGGATCCATTTTTTTGGTTGATGAATTTATTGCTAATCAGGTGCTAAATTAATAAAACTCTGAACAACCTTGATCATTACACCCCAGACAACTTTCTTTATCAGATAATATTGATTATAAAATACTGTAGGTCAAACTTTAACTTTGTGAATAATACATTTGATAAGAGTTTTTACTTGGAGATTATGTATCTTAAAGGTCAAGAATGATAGGAATAAAATTTACACATAACTTTGCCTTGGGTTATGGATGTGAATGCACATTGTACCTCAAAGAACAGGATTCTTGTAAAGTTACTTGCTCTTTTAAGGAACAAGATCATTGAAGAGTGGCTGTGTTTCTAGGGGCGTCCCACAGGAATTGGTTCTTGGCTGGACACTATTTAGTATTCAATGCTGACAACTTTGCAGATGACATAAAGATTGGAGGATTGGTAAATAATGAAGAGGACAGGTCACTGATATAGAGCAATCTGGATTAATTGGTTAACTGGATGCAGGCAAACAATAAGTATTTTCAGTATAAGATCATAAATCTATGTACACAAAACATAGGTGATACTTTAGAATACTGTCTAGCCTGGGAAACAAGGGACAATGGGAATACTTGGAGGTCATGGTGGATAACCTGCTGAACATCGTAAGTGCAACACTGTGATCAAAAGGACTAAAGCAATCCTTGGATGTATAAACAGGTAGGAGTAGAGAAGTTATTGTACCTCTGTATTTGACACTTGTATGACCATTATTGAAATAATATGTCCAGTTCTGGTGTCCATAATTCAAGAAGGATGTTCAAAAATTGGAGGCCGTTCAGAGAAGACCCGTGAGAATGATTAAAGGATCCAAAAACATACCTTAAAGTGAAAGACTTATGGAACTCAATCTGCTTAGTTTATCAAAGAGAAAGTTAAGGGGGTGACTTGATCAGCTTATAAGTACCTACATAAGGAAAAGAAATTTCATAATAGAAGACTCTTCAATCAATCAGACAAAGGCATAACAAGATCTAATGTCTGGAAGTTGAAGCTAAAAAAATTCAGACTAGAAATAAGGCACTTTTTTTTTTTAAACTATAAGGGTAATTAATCATTGGAAAATATTACCAAGGGTTGTGGTGAATTCTCCATTACTGGTAATGTTTAAAGCAAGATGCTTTAATTCAAACAATATGCTCTAGTTCAAGCGCAGCTATTGAACTTGAAGCAGGAATTAACACATGAAATCTTATGGACTGTGTCATGCAAGTGGTCAGACTAGATTATCACAGTAGTACTTCTGCCCTTAAAATCTATGAAACTGTACATATGTGCAACTGTGCTGACAAAATGGCAGTCTGGCTTTGATGGTGTAGAAGTGGAAGAGCTAGGATTTTGCGTTAATATTCTAAGATCAGGTTCAGTTTTTGTTCTTAGGGCAGGCTTAATTTCAGCCCTATCAACACATTTGTTCAAGGTCTGGAAAACGCTTTCTTTCCTAATTTTTCCTGAGAATGAAGAACAGTTGTTGCTTTAAAAAAAAAAAGATCCTAACTTTTGCAAGGAAGTTGCTTGTACAATTTTGTTACCTGTATGGAAAACTTTTAATGCATAATTTCTATTGCAAATCATGAAAAATCTCTTTGACTACAGATGCACCATACTGCAGCATTCAAAGACCAAGAAACTCTTCACTAAAACAGTCTCTCAGTGCCTTCATACTGTAAATACATGTTATCGCTTTGCATACTACATGAAACCACTTCACTCTTTTATGAATATAAGCAGAGAACATGAATATCCCTTTATTTAAGAAACACTTGCATTATATATTACATTATCCAGTCAATGGATCCTAATTATGACATCTTTTGTACAGCACTTTGAAGATGCTAGCACTACATAGGTGCTAATGATAAATTATTACTACTGGTGTTTGAAAAAGCAACACTCCCACTCCCTATTGCAACTAGGAAACATTCTGTAGTGAGCCCACAGCCTAACACATCACTTTCTGAAGAATTTTAAAAATAATTGCTTACAGCCTTTGATTGTGAAGGTAACCTACCAAATGTACACTGATGCAGTGTTGTGTTCCTGAATCTGTAGACAGAAAGCTCCAATGCTTCTCCTGTTCCTCATAGTTTTCCTAAGCAGCTACAAAATGAAATTGACAAGTATCTGAATAGTTTGGTTGCTGGTGTTCTGAATCCTGTGGGCCACAGTGAAACTGACAAGACTTATTTATATTGATTGAGAGTATATGCCCACCCTAAGCATAAAATATTTCTAAAATACTTAAAAAAATTAAGTGACACTATCAACTAGTAAAACTCCCAGCCCAACAAAATTTAAAGATAAAACTCACCCACTTAGAAAAATACTGAGAAAATAGATAAGACTTGCCATTTTAGTTTCGCTCTGCTACTGCTTGGGAAAGCTCTGAGCAGCAGCACAGACAGACACAGGAAGATCTGTATATTAGGTACAACCAAACAATGGAAACTGGATGAGGGACAGACTAGCTGAGATCTCCTAACCTCCACTTCTAATAGGAGCCAGGAGGACTAGGATAGCAGAGATCCCTTCACTCAGACAGCAAAATTGCGCTTCCTCTTCACAGGTTGATGCCTCCTTTTTAAAATGTAATGCAGGACATTTAGGTCCCAATTCAGCAAACACTTTTCCATTGACATCAATGGGATTACTCACATGAGTAAAATTACACATGTGCAAACATGTTTGCAGTAGCTTTAGTTGCTATGCGATAATACAAGCGGCTGCATGAGAAGGTTTGATGATACATCATTCTCCTCCTTCCCAACAAATGTCAGACTTTTTGATGCTAGGAGCTGCAGAACAAGCTTTTTTTTGTTAAGTTTTTACTCTTTGTTCAGATAGAAATTGCATTCTTTTTACTAAGTCTTCTGCATAAAATCCATTATTGGACATTTTGTCTCTCAAAATGCATCCAATGAAGTGAGCTGTAGCTCATGAAAGCTTATGCTCAAATAAATTTGTGAGTCTCTAAGGTGCCACAAGTACTCCTTTTCTTTTTGTCTCTCAATAATTACTTCTTTCAGAGTAGCAGCCGTGTTAGTCTGTATTCGCAAAAAGAAAAGGAGTACTTGTGGCACCTTAGAGACTAACAAATTTATTAGAGCATAAGCTTTCGTGAGCTACAGCTCACTTCATCGGATGCATTTCCGTAATGCATTTCAGTAATAATAATTACTTCTGTCACTAATCCTCAAACTTTTCCATGTACCTCATTGTCTGTAAAAGGATGTGTTGCAGTACCTTGATAAACTACTTTCTCTCTGCTGTTCTATTTCTTTTGTCCCTGTTTGAAAGAGGAGTCCAGGATGAAGAAAAACATTTATAACTAGCACAACATAGTAACTGATCCCCTTTCCTATGGCTTACAGACTTGAAGTAAGGGTGAATTCCAAAGTAATGGAAAATATGATATAACTACATATTAATTTTCAAAATGTGTGAACTAATTCAAGATGTTAAGTAACAAAATAATAAGCTGCACCCATATGGAAATTTGTAAAGGAAATGTGAATTTTTAAAAAGTGGCCTCTAATTATGGGAACCTCTGTTTTTTTTAAGTACTGAACTTTTCATACATGAGTGTCTCAAGTTGGGCATCCAGATACTGAGGCATTCAAAATCAGTGGCCAGTATCAAAAATGTGGACCTAAGCAGCTAGTTATCTTCACCTCTGTCTTTTCCAGTCTATGCTAGTTGGAGTAAAAATGTGGGTCAAACGAACACAAATACAGGCTGTCATAAATATAAAGGGAAGGGTAAATACTTTTAAAATCCCTCCTGGCCAGAGGAAAAACCGTTTCACCTGTAAAGGGTTAAGAAGCTAGGATAACCTCGCTGGCACCTGACCAAAATGACCAATGAGGAGACAAGATACTTTCAAAGCTGGAGCGGGGGAGAAACAAAGGTTCTCTCTGTCTGTGTGATGCTTTTGCCGGGAACAGAAAAGGAATGGAGTCTTAGAACTTAGTAAGTAATCTAGCTAGATATGGGTTAGATTCTGTTTTGTTTAAATGGCTGATAAAATAAGCTGTGCTGAATGGAATATATATTCCTGTTTTTGTGTCTTTTTGTAACTTAAGGTTTTGCCTAGAGGGATTCTCTATGTTTTGAATCTGATTAGCCTGTAAGGTATTTACCATCCTGATTTTACAGAGGTGATTCTTTTATTTTTTTTCTTCAATTAAAATTCTTCTTTTAAGAACCTGATTGCTTTTTCATTGTTCTTAAGATCCAAGTGTTTGGGTCAGTGTTCACCTATGCAAATTGGTGAGGATTTTTATCAAGCCTTCCCCAGGAAAGGGATTGTAGGGTTTGGGAGGATTTTGGGGGGAAAGACGTTTCCAAGCGGGCTCTTTCTCGGTTATATATTTGTTAGACACTTGGTGGTGGCAGCAATAAAGTCCAAGGGCAAAAGGTAAAATAGTTTGTACCTTGGGGAAGTTTTAATCTAATCTGGTAAAAATAAGCTTAGAGTTTTTTTTTATGCAGGTCCCCATATTTGTATCCTAGAGTTCAGATGGGGAAGGAACCTTGACATGGTGGCAGAGCAATGGGATTAACTTGAAATCATTTTGAGATCAATTTGAGATTTTTTTTGAACGAGAAGCACAGATTTTTTTAAAAGGAAATATATTTTTTCCTTTTGGGTTGCTGGAAAGCAGGTTTTAAGCTGAAAGCAGTTAGAGTATTTTTTGTCTCTGCTTGGGGGCCAGAGCAGAGTCAAAAGGGAATTGTCTTTTGTGAGCTGGAGTTTTCTCTATCTAAAGACAGGGTAGTTAAACTCCTGCAGGAAAATTCAAAAGTCTTCACAGAACTGAAGTTGTTTTTTACCTAAGAGCAACTAGAGGGGTTTTCTGTCTATTTGCTTGGAGACAAAGGTGTTAGTTTTTTTTAAAGGATTTTTCTGTAGGCTGACACGATCAGAGAATATAGGTGTCATGTTACAGCACAGCAAAATTTTCCAAGCCAAGTATTTTTGTTTGTTTTATTTCTAACTCTCGGGTGTAAAGTTAGTTAAAAACAGAGAGGCAAACATGACAGAGCCCAAGACAGAAACAGCCAAAGAGGCTGCCCACAGGAGAGAACTGGAGGCAGGAGAGAGACGAAAAAAACCAAGAGGCTGCCCACAGGAGAGCTGTGGAGGCAGCAAAAAGGCAGAAAAACACCAAGAGGCTGCTCACAGGAGAGCTATGGAGGCCAGGGAAAAAGAAATGAAGGAGAGGGAAAAAGAGAGGAAGCATGAACTGGAGTTGGAGAAGGAAGGGCTGAGCGGAATCTACTGGATAACCCTAACAATCCTTCCCCAACAATCCACAAATGGGAGTGACTATGTCCACAGTATGATGAATCCAGGGATATTGCTGAATATTTTCTCACCTTTGAGAGACTGTGCACACTCCATAAAATTCCTGAAGCTCACAAGATGACCACATTGGTCACAAAATTAACTGGAAGAGCTCTGGACATATTCAATAAGATGCCTATTGATGAGGCTTCTGACTATAATAAGTTCAAGGATTTGGTTTTAAAGCAATTTCAAATTACATCTGAAAAGTACAAAGAAAAATTTCGAACCCTTAAGAGAGGGCCTGGACTAAGTAATGTGGCTTATCTAAACCAGATGAAGGATCTGTTAGATAAATGAGTCCAAGGAAGGGGTGTCAGTAGCTTTGACGGAATGTGTGATTGATAGCTCAGGAGCAATTCCTGAATATGTCCAAGGAGGAAGTAAAACAGTGCTTATGGGATAAGGAAATGGACTCAGCAGAAAGTCTTGCTTCTTATGCTGATCGATTCAAGCAGTCCCAGACCGCCAGAGAGGCGGGGCAAGCCAGAACAAAACGGGAGGAGAGAGGAACAGCCCTGGTCATAGTTGGAGCGGATACCAGAAGGGACACCCTCAGACCACACCCTACAACTGGGGACAGCCCAAGGCCCCAACTGCACACTAAGGAATACTCCAGACACCTTATCGTCCTGCCACACCATTCTCCAGCAACCCACCTCACCCCAGTGCCCTGTCAGCTCTACGATGTTTTAAATGTAACGAGCCGGGGCATGTGAAGGCCAGCTGCCCCAAGAACCCCAACAGATTACAGTTCATAGCACCAGAATCACACCAGAGGTCCTCAGGACCAGATACCTCCCAGATACCTTTGGAGCGGAAGGAAACTGTGAGTGTGGGTGGGAAGAAGGTCACCGCGTGGAGGGACAGTGGAGCACAAGTGTCGGCTATCCATGCTTCCTTAGTGGACCCCAATTTAATCGACCCAGAGATCCAAGTGACAATTCAACCCTTCAAGTCCAATTCTTTCAATTTGCCTACAGCCAAATTGCTTGTTCAGTACTAGGGCTGGTCAGGAACATGGACTTTTGCAGTCTGTGATGATTATCCCATCCCCATGCTGTTGTAGGAAGACTTGGCCAATCATGTGAAGCTAGCCAAGAGGGTGGGAATGGTCAACTGCAGCCAGGCTAAGCAAGCCATCCCGCCTAGCTCTGTTCTGGAAACTTTTACCAGGACCTGGTCAGAGGTGATGGACCCGGACCCCAGGCCAACGTCTGCAACAGCAGTAGTGGATCCAGTCCCAGAGACCCAGACAGCCAGTCCCGGAACTGGAACCGGCAGCAGCCGATAACCCTACACAAGAGGCTCAGCCAGAGCCAGAACCCCAACACAGTGCACCAGCGGAGAGCGGTTCACAGTCAATGGAAACAGCCCCATCCCCTACATCGCTTCCAGAGGGACCAAGCCTAGGTCCACAATCCAATGAGGAACCGATGTCTCCAGCGTCAAGGGAACAGTTCCAGACCGAACAGGAAGCAGATGAAAGACTCCAGAGAGTTTGGACTGCAGCACGGAGAAACCCACCACTTCTCAGCTCTTCTAATCGATCCAGGTTTGTTGTAGAAAGAGGACTTTTATACAAGGAAACTCTTTCTGGTGGACACCAGGAAGACAGGCATCCTCAGAGACAGTTGGTAGTTCCAACTAAGTACCGGGGAAAGCTCTTGAGCTTGGCCCACGATCATCCTAGTGGCCACGCTGGGATGAACAGGACCAAAGACCATTTGGGGAGGTCATTCCACTGGGAGGGAATGGGCAAAGATGTTTCTACCTATGTCCGGTCTTGTGAGTGGGAGTGGGAAAACCCCAAGACCAGGTCAAAGCCCCTCTCCAGCCACTCCCCATCATTGAAGTTCCATTTCAGCGAGTAGCTGTGGATATTCTCGGTCCTTTTCCGAAAAAGACACCCAGAGGAAAGCAGTACATACTGACTTTCATGGATTTTGCCACCCGATGGCTGGAAGCAGTAGCTCTAAGCAACACCAGGGCTAAAAGTGCGTGCCAGGCACTAGCAGACATTTTTGCCAGGGTAGGTTGGCCCTCCGACATCCTCACAGATGCAGGAACTAATTTCCTGACAGGAACTATGGAAAGCCTATGGGAAGCTCATGGGGTGAATCACTTGATTGCCACCCCTTACCATCATCAAACAAATGGCCTGGTGGAGAAATTTAGTGGGATTTTGGGGGCCATGATATGTAAATGAGCACTCCAATGATTGGGACCTAGTGTTGCAGCAGTTGCTCTTTGCCTACAGAGCTGTACCACATCCCAGTTTAGGGTTTTCACCATTTGAACTGGTATATGGCCGTGAGGTTAAGGGGCCAGTACAGTTAGTGAAGCAGCAATGGGAGGGGTTTACACCTTCTCCAGGAACTAACATTCTGGACTTTGTAACCAACCTACAAAACACCCTCCAAACCTCTTTAGCCCTTGCTAAAGAAAATCTACAGGATGCTCAAAAAGAGCAAAAAGCCTGGTATGATAAACATGCCAGAGAGCGTTCCTTCAAAGTAGGAGACCAGGTCACGGTCTTAAAGGCGCACCAGGCCCATAAAATGGAAGTGTCGTTGGAAGGGCCATTCACGGTCCCGTAGCGCCTGGGAGCTGTTAATTATCTCATAGCATTCCCCACCTCCAACTGAAAGCCTAAGGTGTACCATATTAATTCTCTAAAGCCCTTTTATTCCAGAGAATTAAAGGTTTATCAGTTTACAGCCCAGGGAGGAGATGACGCTGAGTGGCCTGAAGGTGTCTACTATGAAGGGAAAAGTGCTGGTGGCGTGGAAGAGGTGAACCTCTCCATGACCCTTGGGTGTATGCAGCGACAGCAGATCAAGGATCTGTGCACTAGCTATGCGCCGACGTTCTCAGCCATCCCAGGACTGACTGAACGGGCATACCACTCCATTGACACAGGTAATGCTCACCCAATTAAAGTCTAACCTTACTGGGTGTCTCCTCAAGCTAAAACTGCTATAGAATGGGTGATCCAGGATATGCTACAGATGGGTGTAATCTGCCCCTCTGGCAGTGCATGGGCATGTCCAGTGGTTCTAGTTCCCAAACCAGATGGGGAGATACGTTTTTGCATGGACTACCATAAGCTAAATGCTGTAACTCGCCCAGACAACTATCCAATGCCATGCACAGATGAACTATTAGAGAAACTGGGACGAGCCCAGTTCATCTCTGCCTTGGACTTAACCAAGGGTTACTGGCAGGTACCGCTAGATGAATCCGCCAAGGAAAGGTCAGCCTTCACCACACATGTTGGGCTGTATGAATTTAATGTGCTCCCTTTCGGGCTGTGGAATGCACCCGCCACCTTCCAAAGACTTGTAGATGATCTCCTAGCGGATTAGGAGAATATGCAGTCGCCTACCTTGATGATGTGGCCATATTTTCAGATTCCTGGGCAGAACACCTGGAACATCTACAAAAAGTCTTCGAGCGCATAAGGGAGGCAGGACTAACGGTTAAGGCTAAGAAGTGTCAAATAGGCCTAAACAGAGTGACTTACCTTGGACACCAGGTGGGTCGAGGAACTATCAACCCCCTACAGGCCAAAGTGGATGCTATCCAAAGTGGCCTGTCCCAAAGTCAAAGAAACAGGTCCAATCCTTCTTAGGCTTGGCCGGTTATTACAGGGGATTTGTACCACAATACAGTCAAATTGCCGCCCCACTGACAGACCTAACCAAAAAGAAACAGCCAAATGCCGTTCAGTGGACCGAAGAGCATCAGAAGTCCTTTAACCAGCTTAAAGCGACACTCATGTCTGACCCTGTACTAAGGGCCCCAGACTTTGACAAACAGTTCCTAGTAACCACAGATGTGTCCGAGCTTGGTGTGGGAGTAGTTTTAATTCAGGAAGGACTGGATCAAGAATTCCACCCTGTAGTGTTTCTCAGCAAGAAGTTGTCTGAGAGGGAAAGCAACTGGTCAGTCA
The DNA here is from genome assembly GCF_009764565.3 of Dermochelys coriacea. Taxonomy (NCBI): domain Eukaryota; kingdom Metazoa; phylum Chordata; order Testudines; family Dermochelyidae; genus Dermochelys; species Dermochelys coriacea. The sequence continues at coordinate 91,848,440 of NC_050072.1, forward strand.
GTGAAAAAGAATGTTACGACACTGTCTATACTCTAGAAAAGCTACGCTCATATGTTTGGGGACGGCGTTTCCACCTGCAAACCGACCATGATGCGCTTCAGTGGTTTCATACCACCACGGGAAATAACAAAAAACTTATTCGGTGGAGTTTAGCTCTCCAAGATTTTGATTTCGACATCCAAAACATCTCAAGAGCTTCTAACAAAGTGGCTGATGCACTCTCCCGTGAAAGTTTCCCAGAATCAACTGGTTAAAATCGTCCTTGAGATGTGAAAAATATTGTTAGTCTTTATATACTTGATAGTATATTTAGAGATGCATGTGTCTTATTAACTCTGTTTTCTCCTAGAGCTCCAGGAAAAAATCACAGCCAGCGTTTCACCCTATCTGTGATTTGGGGGTGTGTGTCATAAATATAAAGGGAAGGATAATACCTTTAAAATCCCTCCTGGCCAGAGGAAAAACCGTTTCACCTGTAAAGGGTTAAAAAGCTAGGATAACCTCGCTGGCACCTGACCAAAATGACCAATGAGGAGACAAGATACTTTCAAAGCTGGAGCGGGGGAAAAACAAAGGTTCTCTCTGTCTATGTGATGCTTTTGCCGGGAACAGAAAAGGAATGGAGTCTTAGAACTTAGTAAGTAATCTAGCTAGATATGGGTTAGATTCTGTTTTGTTTAAATGGCTGATAAAATAAGCTGTGCTGAATGGAATATATATTCCTGTTTTTGTGTCTTTTTGTAACTTAAGGTTTTGCCTAGAGGGATTCTCTATGTTTTGAATCTGATTACCCTGTAAGGTATTTACCATCCTGATTTTACAGAGATGATTCTTTTATTTTTTTTTCTTCAATTAAAATTCTTCTTTTAAGAACCTGATTGCTTTTTCATTGTTCTTAAGATCCAAGGGTTTGGGTCTGTGTTCATCTCTGCAAATTGGCGAGGATTTTTATCAACCCTTACCAGGAAAGGGGTTGTAGGGTTTGGGAGGATTTTGGGGGGAAAAGACGTTTCCAAGCGGGCTCTTTCTCTGTTATATATTTGTTAGGCACTTGGTGGTGGCAGCAATAAAGTCCAAGGGCAAAAGGTAAAATAGTTTGTACCTTGGGGAAGTTTTAACCTAAGCTGGTAAAAATAAGCTTAGGGGGTTTTTCATGCAGGTCCCCACATCTGTACCCTAGAATTCAGAGTGGGGAAGGAACCTTGACACAGGCTATAGTATAGGGCTGGCTGGTGACTTAACAGGGATAAATGTGAATGTTTAAAACATGAATTTGATATAATTGACCTCACATCTGTACAGTGGCCACAATATTCAAAAGAAATATTGTTTACAGATAAAGTGGTGGGACTTGAGCGACTGGAGAACTCAGAGATTGATAAAGGAAGTGATATTGGAGACTTGGTGGGGTAATATGGTGAAACACCCAGGGCTACTGCACAGGGTCTGTATCACTTTGGAAGGTAAATAGATAGACCCCTTGTTTTTCATTTTATTTCGTGTTCTTTTGCATTTGTGAAAAATAACTTGTAAAATGAAATCAAACAAACAAAACAAAACTACCCAACAGTGGCAGCTTCTGTCCTGTGGTGGCTGGGCCCAGCTCCCCGCTCCAGGCATTATAAGCTAGGGCACAGGGTCACAGTGCTACTCATGTTTGGCCCGTCTGCTCCACTATGAAGATGGTGGGGTGGCTTCAACCAAATTTGAGTGAGTGGCATTGGGACCTGGCATGTGGGGCAGAGCACAAAATAGGTTGAGATCACCTTGCGAAACCTCCCACAGGGCCTCCCTTTCTGGACCCTGCCCCCAGGGCATCCAAAGATAAAACTACAGTAGAACCTCAGATTTACAAACACCTTGGGAATGGAGGTTGTTCATAATTCTGAAATGTTTGTAACTCGAACAAAATGTTATCGTTGTTCTTTCAAAAGTTTACAACTGAACATAGACTTAATACAGCTTTGAAACTTTACTATGTAGAAGAAAAATGCTGCTTTTAATCATCTTAATTTAAACAAAACAAGCACAGAAATAGTTTCCTTATTTTGTTAAATCTTTTTTTAAACTCTCTATTTTTTTTAGTAGTTTACGTTTAACACAGTACTGTATTTCAATTTTAAGTAATCTTCTTTCTTCTTTTTAGTGTTTGTTATCCATGGAAAAAAAAATGCCAACCCAGAAGCCCACTGATTTTAATGTCCATTCAAATAGCACTAAAAAAAAAAGCTGCAGTAAAACATACCAGCAGTAGTCTTTATAATGACAATTAAAAATAAGTATCCAAACTTAACTTTCCTGCTTAAGTACTACAGGATAAATTATGCAGACTTGAAAAAATCTTCAGTGGTACTCTGCTTGAGGTTGCTAAAAGGCTTTTTTGCTGCTAAGGTGCAAAGCTCTTGAACCATCATTAGGTTCATTGGTGTGACTTCAGGCTGTTGTCTTCAATCTCTTGAACAGGCAGCGAAGTACTCTTCTGCTTGTATGTGTGGGATCTCCTTGGTGTTTCTCCCGCTCCTTCTTGTCACTATCAACGTCACTGTCCATTTCTCTGTGCTGTTTCACGTACCAATTCAATTATCTCATGGTCGCTAAGAATAGGATGTGCATGCTCATATTTATCTGCGTTTAGCCATTCCTTCCTGTTCCTCTGTGGTGATATCCAAAAGATGTCGCTCTTCAGAAAAATTTAGTTGATTGGGAAAACAATGATCAGATGGAAATCAATTATCAGGTTCAGTGTTATCAATACATGGCCAAAGTTTATTCCACTAGCATCTCAAAGACTCAAAGCCAGTCTCACTCCAGGACTTGCACACATGCCAGCATCTTTGCTGACAGCATCTTTGATTGTCAGCTGTTTACAAAAATCCGTAAGATTCAAATTGCATTGATCCCAGTAATAATTGCCATAAGAGGTTTCACTTGTATCCATGTTTCATGTCTGCCAGAATGCCTTGGTCCATTGGCTGAACCATTTGTGATGTTTGGTGGCAAAAACAAATGCCAAATGCTTCTGTCAATAGATTTTCAATGGCAGGGTGAGATGGAGCATTATTGATCAGTAGCACAGCTCAGCTAGGTAAAGATTTTGACATAAGGTAGTCTTTACAAGTGGGACAAAGTTTTTTTTTTTTTTTTTAAAAAACAGTTGGTAAAAATGCCTTTATCCATCCAAGCACTGCGCTGGCTGTAGTAACGGACAGGTAGAGCTGATATAGTGATGTCTGCAAAGCAGACTTTTGTGAACGAACACCAAAGGAAGCCATCATTGTGACCCGATCTTTACTGGATTTGAAATTCTTTGCCTGTTTTACTGAACTATCTACCAGAGTCTTGTTTAGAAGCAGGTGCGAGTATCAGCCCAACTCGTCACAGTTAAACACTCAGTCCTGGGTAAGTTCGTGCTGTTCAATAAATGATTTGAAAGTGTTTTGAAATTCACCAGTGGCATTCGAGTCAGCTGTCATAGACTCCGAGCATCCCCAGCCGCTGTATTCCATGCCACTCTTGCTTGCTTTAAAATTGTCCTCACCTTTGTCTGGATACATTTCTCAGTAGATTACTTGGCCTTTTTTGTTACTATCACACCGGCTATAGTAGTGCCTTTTGATCTCGCTCTTGCAAATCACAGCTGCATTGCCCTATCAAAATCAGCAGCTTTGAGTAAATACACCGGCTTTTTACTGCTCCACCGTCTTTGGCGTCTTTTGAAAATTGCTTTATTTTTTCCCTGGCTTTTCCAAATATCAATGATGGCTGATTTCCTGATACCCTATCCTACTGCTACGTGGCTGAGGCTAACATCATGGCATTGTCAAGTTTTTAAACTATTTCTAGCTTGATGTCAGTTGAAAGCGTGACATGTTCTCACTCGCCACTGCTTGCCATTTTGCTCAGTCATACAGTATTTGCTTTATTATTTATTTAGCTGATGCATGACTGGGTAGGTCCAGTTCCAGGTGAGGTGGGTGGGTTGAGCGGCCAGTTCCCATCTCTGCTGTTGGTAGGGCCGAGGTCCTGCTCTGGCCTTGTGGTGGTGCTAGGGGGCAGAGGGGAAGGTTTCCTCCTATTGCCTGCTACTAGGTGGCCGGGTTGGTGAAGATGTGGCCGGGCCTCAACGTCTGCACGGCTCCCCTCGGCTGGGGCAACGGGGTGGGAGGTGGCGGCTGTGGCACGGGGGCTGCCTCTGCAGCGGGCGCGCGGGGGCGAGCCCTGGCCGCTGTCTCCGCCCCGCGAGGGTGCCACAGACCCGCGCGCGGGGCCCGGCCAGGGGGGCAGCAGCGTGGGCGTGGAGCCGGCTGGTGCCCGGAGGGGCGGAGGGAGCTGCCCAACCTGCCTGGGAGCGCTCGGCTCCCTCGCCGTTCATTGGCAGGCTCGCCTCGCCCTGCTTCCTGCTCTGGCCGCCGCGCCGCCAGCCCCGCCAGCCGCCGCCGCCCCTTCCTCCGGGCCGCGGGGACGTTGCTGAGAGCCGGGAAGGTGCGGCCGGCCGGGCCGGGCCGGGCCCCCGGGAGCGAGCGGGCCGGGCCGGGCCGGGCCGCGGCGCGCTGCAAGCGGCGGAGAAAGGTGAGCAAGTCTCGGGGCCGCCGCGCCGCGCCGCCCCGCCCCCCGCGGCGGGAGCGCATCCCTGCGGGGACTGCCTCGGTCCCGGGCCGGGCTCCTGCTTGCCTCGCTCCTCGCCGCACCCAGTGCCTCGGTTGGAGCGCGCGCGAGGAGAGCAGCCTGGCCATGAAGGGAAGGGGGCTAGTTCCCCTCCCCCAGGGAGCCCCGTTTGATACGGTCCCTCGCAGGCTCCGCTGCCCTGAGCTGAGCCCTGCTCCGCAGAGCTGGCAAAGGGTTTCCCGGCTCTTGCACCCTGTCTCCCTGGCAGGGAGTTTCTTCGGCCGCCACTGAAACGCAGCCACAGCTTGGGCGTGGGGGCGCATTTAAGCGTGCAGCCAGCCGTAGGGAGCTGCAGCCCACTGATCGGTGCAGGGGTCGGTGAGAAGGAAGCGAAGTACCACAAGGCGACTCTGGAAAAGTGTCACCTTCTGAGTCTGTTCCAGAAGGGGATTGGGGGAGGGGCTTTATCCTTTCTCCTGGGCTTGCCTCTGGTCTTTTGGAAAAAAGCCACCCAGAGGCTGGATTTTAGCACCTGGAGTGGAGACTTGGCCAGGGGAAGGAGTGGTTGGAAAAAGAAACTTGCTCAGTCATGGTAAAAAGAAAAGGAGTACTTGTGGCACCTTGGAGACTAACAAATTTATTAGAGCATAAGCTTTCGTGAGCTACAGCTCACTTCATCGGCTGCATTACTTAATTTTAGTAAGGCTTTTGACACAGGCTTATATGACATGCCCATAAGCAAACTAGGAGAATGTGGTCTCTATGGAATTACTATAAGGTGGGTTTCAGAGTAGCAGCCGTGTTAGTCTGTATTCGCAAAAAGAAAAGGAGGACTTGTGGCACCTTAGAGACTAACAAATTTATTAGAGCATAAGCTTTCGTGAGCTACAGCTCACTTCATCGGATGCATTTGGTGGATGCATCCGATGAAGTGAGCTGTAGCTCACGAAAGCTTATGCTCTAATAAATTTGTTAGTCTCTAAGATGCCACAAGTACTCCTTTTCTATAAGGTGGGTGCATAACTGGTTGAAAGACCATATTCAAAGAGTAGTTATAAATGGCTCTCTGTGAAACAGGGAGGGTTTTTCTAGTGGGGCCCTGCCGGGGTCTGTCTTGAACTATTCAGCATTTTCAATAATGACTTAGAAAGGAGAGTACGCTTATAAAATTTGCAGATGACATTAAGCTGGGAGGGGTTGCAAGAATTTTGAAGGAGAGAACTAGAATTCAAAATAACCATGACAAATTGGAGAATTTATCTGAACTCAACAAGATGAAATTAAATAAAGACAAGTGCCAAACTATGAAGAAGAAGAGGTTAGGGATCCTGTCCTAACCTAATATTGTTGCATGGATTCTAAATATCCACTGTTCTGTTACTAAGGACTTCCTACTTTTAAAATTTCTCCCACTTGATAAGGCACTCCCCCAAAAGCATGTGAAATCAGTTGTCGAGCACAGTGTTTCTTAACGACCGGTCCCTGAGATCTCCCTGACATACTTTAAGAAGGCAGCAAGTTCCTGCTATCAAAAAGGGTGAGAAACACTGGTAAACCGTTGAGCTGAGTTGAGTTGTTGACATCATGCAAGATGCCTAGACAAAGAAGTAAACAATTGGGAGCCACACTGGCCTTTGCTTACACTAGAAACCCAGGACAATTTAGAGATTCGAAGGCCTATTCCTATCTTTAACTCCGCTTGATCACGGGATGGGTCCTTTTCACTTGGGGCTAGTCTACACTGGCAATGCTAAAGCGCTGTTGTGGGAGCGCTTTAATGTGGCTTGTGTAGTTGCTGGGAGAGAGCTCTCCCAGTGCTCTAAAAAACCCACCTCCACGAGAGGTGTAGCGACCAGCGCTGGGAGCATGGCTCCCAGAGCTGGTGAACTGTTTACACTGGTGCTTTACAGCACTGAAACTTTCTGTGCTCAGGGAGGTATTTTTTCACACCCCTGAGCAAGAAAGTTGCAGCGCTGTAAATCGCCAGTATAGACAACCCCTTAAATTAACAACAGTTTGCTTAGCAGAAGGTGTTAAAGAGGTAGGAATAGCGGTCAGTAGGTTTCCGATATAGGGTGGTGTTTATGTGACCATCGCTTATTAGCACCGTAGTGTCCAGGAAGTGGATTTCTTGTGTGGACCTGTCCAGGCTGAGGTTGATGGTGGGATGGAAATCGTTGAAATCATGGTGGAATTCCTCAAGGGCTTCTTTTCCATGGGTCCAGATGATGAAGATGTCATCAATGTAGCGCAAGTAGAGTAGGGGCATTAGGGGACGAGAGCTGAGGAAGCGTTGTTCTAAGTCAGCCATAAAAATGTTGGCATACTGTGGGGCCATGCGGGTACCCATCGCAGTGCCGCTGATTTGAAGGTATACATTGTCCCCAAATGTGAAATAGTTATGGGTGAGGACAAAGTCACAAAGTTCAGCCACCAGGTTAGCCGTGACATTAATCGGGGATACTGTTCCTGACGGCTTGTAGCCCATCTTTGTGTGGAATGTTGGTGTAGAGGGCTTCTACATCCATAGTGGCTAGGATGGTGTTTTTAGGAAGATCACCAATGGACTGTAGTTTCCTCAGGAAGTCAGTGATGTCTCGAAGATAGCTGGGAGTGCTGGTAACGAAGGGCCTGAGGAGGGAGTCTACATAGCCAGACAATCCTGCTGTCAGGGTGCCAATGCCTGAGATGATGGGGCGTCCAGGATTTCCAGGTTTATGGATCTTGGGTAGCAGATAGAATACCCCAGGTCGTGGTTCTAGGGGTGTGTCTGTGCGGATTTGTTCACACTTCAATCTCTCTGGTCACTCGATTACAGACCTAAGAGTGGCTATCCTTCAATAAAAAAAGCTTCAAAAACAGACTCCAAGGAGAGACTGCTGAATTGGAATTAATTTGCACACTGGATACAATTAACTTAGGCTTGAATAGAGACTGGGAATGGATGAGTCATTACACAAAGTAAAACTATTTCCCCATGTTATTTCTCCCCCCCACCCTACCCCCCACTGTTCCTCAGATATTCTTGTTAACTGCTGGAATTAGCCTACCTTGCTTGTCACCATGAAAGGTTTTCCTCCTCCTCCTCCCCAGCCCCCCCCCCCCCCCCCCCCCCCCCCCCCGCTGCTGGTGATGGCTTATCTGAAGTGATCACTCTCCTTACAGTGTGTATGATAAACCCATTGTTTCATGTTCTCTGTGTGTGTATATAAATCTCCCCTCTGTTTTTTCCACCAAATGCATCCGATGAAGTGAGCTGTAGCTCACGAAAGCTTATGCTCTAATAAATTTGTTAGTCTCTAAGGTGCCACAAGTACTCCTTTTCTTTTTGCGAATACAGACTAACACGGCTGCTACTCTGAAACCTCTCTAGGTTCTGCTATCTGTCAAGTAAAGGGAGGACAATATTGTTAAAGCAATTAGTTCTACTTTTGGCATCTCAGAGGGTATTAAATTAAAGGAGAAAATAAATATTCCATGATTTTAAAGTAGTAGAGTAGCAGTAACAAAGAAAGAAGGAATAGTACGTTTCAGTGTTTCCTGGCTATTTTAATAAACTATTTGTGGCTTAAGTTCTCCCTTTTATCATGGCTCTGAGCCCATGAATCACAGAGGGGTTTCATATGATGCTTGCATCAGAATGATGAAATGTAAGGACTTAAATCGGCTATACTCTCTAAATGTTACCCATTCATTTCCTGTGGACTTTAAAAAGAGGTCATTTGATAGTTTGAACAAATATTGACTCAATGACATCACAACATCTGATATATTCTTTTTTTTTTTTTATGATGATTGCCATCTTGGATCAAACCAGAGGCAAGCACTCTACTACTCTACTCTAGTGGCTATTTCCAGATGCTTTAGAGCAGTGGTTCTCAAATAGGGGTATTCATACCCTGGGGATACACAGAGGTCTTACAGAGGGTACATCAACTCATCTAGATATTTGCCTAGTTTTACAATGGACTACATAAAAAGCACTAGCGAAGAAACTAAAATTTTACACAGGCAGGACTTGTTTGTAGTGCTCTATATACTATACACTGAAATGTTAGTACAATACTTATATTCCAGTTGATTTATTTTATAATTATCTGGTAAAAATGAGAAAGTCAGCAATTTTTTGACAGGTTTCAGAGTAGCAGCCGTGTTAGTCTGTATTCGCAAAAAGAAAAGGAGTACTTGTGGCACCTTAGAGACTAACAAATTTATTTGAGCATAAGCTTTCGTGAGCTAAGTGAGCTGTAGCTCATGAAAGCTTATGCTCAAATAAATTTGTTAGTCTCTAAGGTGCCATAAGTACTCCTTTTCTTTTAGCAATATTTTGGTAATAGTGTGCTGTGACCCTTGTATTTTTATGTCTGATTTTGTAAGCAAGTAGTTTTTAAGGGAGGTGAAACTTGGGGTTCGCAAGACAAATCAGATTCTTGCTATGTGTTTTCTCAGTGTTTTCCTGTATATGTTTATGCAGGTAACTGGACACATTAATCTCATGATAATACCTGTATGATGGGGAAAATATGATTCTCCCACACAGCTCAGGGGTTTCACTGCTTCCACCGCACTTGTGTGGTGTTAGCTGCTTTACTTTCCCCAGAATTCCATTTGTCCCAAGTAATCCACAGGAGGTCAGAGCTGCTCCTCTCCACTGGAACTGCCCTGTCCTGCAATTGCCTGAATGGACTCCCCTGCCCACAAGGACGTTTCCTCCCTCACTGTGGAATGGAGGGGTACATCTCACGTAAGAAGTAACCATTTCCCATGGGTTTTATTTACACAGAGGTAGCTTCAGCAGGGCATATTCAGCAGTATGCTCAAGTGCTGGATTCCCAGGTGGAAACCAAGAACTGAGGCTGTAGTGAATAAAGAAAGTATAATGACATGATGACTATTGCTGTGATTCACTAGCTACCTTCTGCATGTTTTGCACTAGTGCAAGTCCCTTTCAGTTTGTCCAGAGATTAGAGCCATCCCTTTTGTCAACTACAGTCATGCACTCCATATAGCCTTGAATCGGAGTTATTTCAAAGGCCCTGTCCTTGCAGTCCGGCACTCTTGTTAGAGAGGAAGAGAACTGGTGAGCATGGCTTGTCTGGATGCTTCTCGCTGTCTCCTGGCCCCTGCTTCACAGTTATCTGCAGTTCCACAGACATGTAGAGCCTTAGTTGCCCAGTGTACTCTGTGGGTTTGTGCCCACTTGATAGGTGGATTAGTGAGAATACCTGTAAATGGAGGAACATGCACACCCCTTTCACTTTCTGTCTGTCTGTGCTGCTACTTTCTCTACTGTACTGCTTGCTATGCTGCTTAGTTGTATAGACCCCTGTAGGCATGGTCTGCACAGATGGCGAATTGGGTCCATCCACACTGCACCTGTCTTGGATGCTAAGTCAATGTTTTAAGTAGGGTTGTGGCAGCAAAGTGGCATGAATTGACCTTCAGGTATCCGAGAACTTGGCTCTAAATATCTTATCATGGATTGTTAGACGAAGTTAGTTTTTTCATAATTTCAAAAGCATGCTTTGAGTGTTGGCCTGTTTTGTCCAAAATCAAATAATAATGAAACTCCATATTCCACACTTTTCCAATAGATTCTGCAGATTACTAAGGTGGTGGGGAAGGGGAGAAATTATTCCATGGGTGTTTGCATACCTTTCCTTCCTTCAGTCTTTGTTCAGTATCCTCATCTGTACTTGCTGTTTGAGCTCAGCCAGGCTTTCCAAGACACTTGGAAACTGTGCCTGAAAGCCAAGATCTTCAGCTTTCCTTTTAGGATTTTGAGTCAGTCTTCCCTCAGGGGCCTTTCACAATACATTTTACTTTGTCTTCGACTGCAGTGTTAGTCTAGAGTTAATATATCTGCTAAATAATCTGTAGTTGTGGTGTCAAACAGGACGTTCAGTGTACAACAGGAAATAAGAATTACACAACTGCTTATTTTTAATTATTTTCAGACTTAGCTTCATTTATTATACAATATACTTTTAGGAGTTAAGGCATGCATTGATTTCCTTGAATAACATGGACTCTAAAATAAAGCATCTTTTGAAAAAGTATCTCTAGGTCAACAAAATAGAAGACCCCAAACCCACAGTTAACAATAGGACAGTCTTTATATAATCTACCTAACGTGAATTGATGCAACTTTTGTTTCACACATTCTGTGGAGGACCTTTAAGGAGGAAGATTCCTTCATGTAAATTGTGACTTGCTTACCCATGAATCAAAAAACTACTTTCATAGCAATTTCAATAACTATATGTTGTACCACCACGCATCTACATTGTACAAATTAATATCTATATAATCATGTTTGTAACATTTACTAGGCTGCTTGCTTAGCTGTGTAACAAACTATTTCCAATTTGCAGTGCTATCTAGGTACTTTAAGCAGGCGTAAACAGCGATAAGAGTTTAACAGTCTCTTGCCCATCCGATGAGTAAAACTACATCTCTATTTCTGTTTTCAAGTTGGAAGTTTTGCTGTCTGTTAACCAAAAGGGTTCTTTCTCCCACATTCTCTGTTGGGAATGCTTACTTTTAACCATGTGTCCTCCTTTGTTCTAAAAATAATAACTTCCTAGTAAAAGAACGTTATTTTACTTTTTGATGAATCTTCTGGTTTTTAGTAGTTTGGGATCCTGTTCTTGGAACTTTCAAAACTTTAAAGGTTTCAGAGTAGCAGCCGTGTTAGTCTGTATTCGCAAAAAGAAAAGGAGTACTTGTGGCACCTTAGAGACTAACAAATTTATTAGAGCATAAGCTTTCGTGATGAAGTGAGCTGTAGCTCACGAAAGCTTATGCTCTAATAAATTTGTTAGTCTCTAAGGTGCCACAAGTACTCCTTTTCTTTTTGCAAAACTTTAAAGTGATCCCCTTCAGATCTATCTACTTAGCCTGTAAGTTTTTGGGGAGAAGACTGTCTTCATGTGGTAAGATTTTTGTTTTGTTTTTTGATAGCATCTTCCACAATAGGGCCTCGATCCTGATTTGTTTCAGAGTAGCAGCCGTGTTAGTCTGTATTCGCAAAAAGAAAAGGAGTACTTGTGGCACCTTAGAGACTAACAAATTTATTAGAGCATAAGCTTTCGTGAGCTACAGCTCACTTCATCGGATGCATTTGAAGTGAGCTGTAGCTCACGAAAGCTTATGCTCTAATAAATTTGTTAGTCTCTGGTGCCACAAGTACTCCTTTTCTTTTTGATCCTGATTTGAGGTCTGGAGTACTAACTTAATATAAACACTAAACTCTCTCAGACAAGTATAGAATGTTTCCATGAATATTAACTGTTTAAATCCAAGTAACCTTTTATGGAGTTTCCAGAGAGACAAACCCATTAACGATGCAGTTCTTATGGTAAAATCAGCACTTCTGAAGAGAACCATATATAAGCAATGAGCTATCAAATTGGTGCATTGTAACAACCTATCAAATCCTTTGAAATCCCTTTTGAGTTTTCTAGTCATTCCACATGGGAAGGTGCATGTTGAATTTACGGTTCCTTCATTTTAACAGTGTGGCTGCCTTAGGCTTCTGGCTTGCAAAATTACTTGCCTCTTCTACCTCAAACTGCCAACCCCCCCCAACTTAATGACACTTTATGAAATAATTGGAATGAATGTTGCAATATGCTTTGCGCTATCTAATGCCATATTGTATAATCTTTCAATGTTTGCAAGTAAGCAAACGAGTAGGCATATAACTAAAGACAGAGAATAAGTTAAAAATGAAAGTTTCATTTTGCTTATAATTTGAGGTGATATTAAGATAAATGAAATATTTGTTCTTTATATACATTTGAAATCTAACTAATGTGTCAGTGTGAATCATCCCTCTCTTGACACCTCTTATCTTTATCACCGATGACAGCTTTTTTGTCTTTTTCTAAATGCTATGTAAAAGGAGTAAAGGCTTCCCACGGCTTTGCTGGAGCCTCCCTTGAGAAGGGCTGACAGATAGCATTCCACTACATAGTGACACATTCCCATATGTCCCTTCACTTCATGCACTGGCTAAATTATCACTAAAAGAAAAGGAGTACCTGTGGCACCTTCAAGACTAACAAATTTATTCGAGCATAAGCTTTTGTGAGCTACAGCTCACTTCATCACGAAAGCTTATGCTCTAATAAATTTGTTAGTCTCTAAGGTGCCACAAGTACTCCTTTTCTTTTTGCGAATACAGACTAACACGGCTGCTACTCTGAAACCTAAATTATCACTGTATCTGTCTGTCTGTCTCACTTTTGGCCCCTATCTCTTTGTTTTTGTCATCTTCTGTGTTTCATTTTTATAAAGTTTTTTTTTCCCCTTTTGCTCCTCCTTCCTTGAAAGCTTCCACTTTGTGTAGTTACACCAGGGGTGGGTGGGCAAACTATGGCCCGGGTGCCGCATCTGGCCCTCTAGATGTTTTAATCCAGCCCTTGAGCTCCCACCGGGAGCAGGGTCAGGGGCTTGCCTCACTCTGCGCGACTCCCAGAAGCAGTGGCATGTCCCCCCTCCGGCTCTTACATGTAAGGGCAGCCAGGGAGCTCTGCACGCTGCCCCCGCATCTCCCATTGGCCAGGAACCATGGCCAATGGGAGCTGCAGGGATGGTGCCTGCGGACAGGGCAGTGCACATAGCCGCCTGGCCGCAGCTCCGCGTAGGAACCAGAGGGGAGACATGCCGCTGCTTCTGGGAGCTTCTTGAAGTAAGTGCCACCCAGAGCCTGCACCCTGACCTCCTCCTGTGCCCCAACCCCTTGCCCCAGCCCTGATCTCTCTCCCACCCTCTGAACCCCTCAGTCCCAGCCTGGAGTACCCTCCCACAAACCGAACTCCTCATTTCTGGCCCCACCCCAGAGCCCTCACTCCTTCCCGCATCCCAACCCCTAATTTTGTGACCATTTATGGCCTGCCATACAATTCCCATACCCAGATGTGGCCAACGGGCCAAAAAGTTTGCCCACACCTGAGCTACACAGTGCCTGTGGTGGCCCCTTGGGACTGTGCTGTAGATTTTCTTGCTCCTATGCCAAATGCAGTGAAACCAATGGGGGGGAGATGCTGACTTCTGTGTGATGGTGCCACAGTCCCCCTGCACATGTGAAGTGTTCCCATTGCCAGCTGGCTGTATTTAAGGCTTTGTTGTTCCAATTAAGCCACATCTGTTTTTTTTTTTATAGCAGGGAGGGAAGGCAGGTGTCTTTCAAGAAACCACACTATTTCCTGTTGCAGCAATGACAGGACAGATATTGGGTTATATAATTTTATCTGGCATTGCTTCTGTCCTGCTTGCCATTCAAACCCTAAAGTAGCCTGGTACTTTGTGCATCCCTCAACCCCTCTAGAGGTTGGGGAAAGAAAAAAGAAAAGGTGTTGCTTAATTGGAACAACAAAACCTTAAACATTGTGCCAACTATTTTAAAAGCAGGCTCTACTAGGGCACTGTAATACTGGTAAGCAGTAAAATCAATTTTCTCTGCTGTTCACTTGCTGCTGATGTCCTCTTTCCCCCTCTCTGTGATTTGGTTTACTTCCATCCATAGATCTGCTGGGAATTTCCACCATCATTAAATACTTAATAAGGTAGACACTGGGAATTGCATCCCATTGGGATAGTAAGTTAACTAGTTGGTCTCTTTATTAAAAACACACCTATTCAGAGAATGTACATAATATTAATAGAAAATCCATCCCATTGAAATTGGGGCAATTGTTATACTTATAAGAAGCACATGGGATTTTTATAGGGGAGAAGGCAGCATACCACATTTATTGAGAATACAACAGTTAGTATATGCTTTTCAATCTCTGTCACACACAGAGAGAGAGAGAGAGAGAGAGAGAGAGTGAGAGTCCTGTCAGTTGATGTTTATAGTTACCAGTCCAGAGTATGGATCAATCTAGTGGCCAGCCAGATTGGTCGCAGAGGGGAGCGGGGCTCTATTGGTTGCGATCCAATGCTCCTGGAGTGTGGCAAGATGAACCCAAAGTCCCATGGCCAAGCACCCTGTTCTTATCGTCTTTTTTTCTCCGTTGAAGTCTATGGATTTTAATGTGTCAGTTTGTGACTGCAAAAAGAAAAGGAGGACTTGTGGCACCTTAGAGACTAACAAATTTATTCGAGCATAAGCTTTTGTGAGCTACAGCTCACTTTGTCGGATACATTCAGTGGAAACCTGATTGCTTTTTCATTGTTCTTAAGATCCAAGGGTTTGGGTCTGTGTTCGCCTATGCAAATTGGTGAGGATTTTTATCAAGGCTTCCCCAGGAAAGGGGGTGTAGGGTTTGGGAGGATTTTGGGGGGAAAGACGTTTCCAAGCGGGCTCTTTCCCTGTTATATATTTGTTAGACGCTTGGTGGTGGTAGCAATAAAGTCCAGGAGCAAAAGGTAAAATAGTTTGTACCTTGGGGAAGTTTTAATCGAAGCTGGTAAAAATAAGCTTAAGGGGTTTTTCATGCAGGTCCCCACATCTGTACCTTAGAGTTCAGAGTGGGGAAGGAACCTTGACATGGTTATTTCTTAATTGGTGTATCTTTTGATGTAAACATTCCAATACACCTCTGAGAGGGTCATCCTGTTCTGGTTCTGATTTAATTGATTGTCCTGTCTTTAGGGGTGCCAGCCTTCACCTCAGGATCGTTAATCTTCCCTTCCTTCATTATGGATGCGCGTTGATTATTCTCTGGTGTCGTTAAGTCTCTTCACTCCTTCTTCCTTGACCATCTGGCTATAACAATGGCCTTCACACCTTATCTTTTTCTGATGCATACACTCCTCATTCACACAGTCTTTTACAGAGACCTTTGAGAATACAAATAGTGTCAGTTTATTTTGAATCTCCTTTACATAGACACAATACAAGAACCTGTCTTACTTACTAAACCTTAAAACAAAGAAATGTATATTTAACTAGAGTGCCTAATTGGTAACACATAAAGGAAACCATAGTAGACATTATAACTTATCCTAAAACAAAAGGGTGACAATAATCAGTCATAAGGATTGTTCTGGTCTGTCCCTGCCTTAATATCAGTACAGACACTGGCAGTCTGTCAGATGCATTTCTACCAATGTCCCAGAGGGTCATTCCTTTCTGCTATTCAAATAGGGTGGCTGGTAAAATGAAATCAAGACATACATTAGTACCTCTATTCTTGTAGTACAATTATAAAACCTACTCCTACACAATGTCCCAACACTCTGTTTGCTATCCTTATCCACTGCATCAGGCTCACTTCTGATTGTTAGTCTCTAAGGTGCCACAAGTACTCCTTTTCTTTTTTGCGAATACAGACTAACATGGCTGCTACTCTGAAACCTGACTTCTGATTGTGAAATTCCAGCACCACACAGAATCTTAGCTGCAGCTTCTTTCAGAGAAGATGCTTTATTCTGTGAATGTTGTCTTTGATTTGAGTCTTGAGTTATTTGGTACAAGTAGTATAATGGATGTTCAGACTGTAGGAAATCTACTATTCTGTCTATTACAGTATGCCTTGAGATTCCAATTGAGACTGGGGCTCTGTTGTGCTAGACCTCATATGGGCATTAAGAACAGACCCTATCTTGTGAAGTACACTGAGAGGTGTAGTTATGGGCAGCTGTTTTTCCCCACATAATGTGATCATTTCTCTTTGCTCCTAGATTTATCAAAATATTCCATTTTATAGAAACAGCGCTGGGTGCCAAAATGAAGTAATTCCTATCTGGTTTGCCACGACATAATTGTTAAGTATCTTACAACTATAAGATTGTTATATTTCCAGACTACAGACCAAGCGTTAGCAATGTGTGGTTTGAACCTGCATACCTTACTAATTAAATGTGCGCATTTAAGTCCATTGAAATTTTACCTCAATGCTTAAGAACTTCAGGATTATCCCTAAAATAGTCACATCTGATTTAATAGCTTTTTTCTTCCACTTCCAAAAGAAAGAGGTTCATATTTAATGCTGAACCTAACTCCCCAATTATGCTGGCTACTACATGGTCTTTGGTAAGATCACTAGCTATTTAGAGATCCTTGAAATGTCAAGACGTAACATTGTTGACTGAAGAACTGCAATGTGATGAAACAGATTATTCTAAATGCTGAGAACAAATCTATGGGATTAAAAATTAAATAACAATCCAAATAGAAAGCTGATACCTGTACTGTAATGTTGGTTGAGGCATAGGAAATTCAGTTTCTTTCTCAAAAGGAAAGCTGACACCTTAAATCTGAGGTTGGTTAAAGCAAAGGAAATGCATCTCCTGTCCAACCTGAATGCATGAGAAAGACAGAACTTTCAGAACTGTAAAGTGGGTTCTATTTATTTATTCGAAGTTGTGTAGTTCAACAATGGATTGACCCCAAAACGTTTATAAAACTTTCCAGCAGGCAACTTCCAGTATCAGGAAAACATTGGTTCTAATTTAGAGAATGCAGGTACCTTCTGGGGGGGGTGGAGAAAGATATATTAGTAAAATATTTATTTAGCTGTGATACTATAACTATTGTCTTTCTTCAGGGTCAACTTTTTGTGTTCTTTGTTTTTGTGCATTTAAGTGGAAAAACAATGTTTCATTCACTTATTTTGTTGTTTTGGTTTTTTAAAATAAGATGATGTGAAGTGTGAGGAATGCATTCAAAGGAGCAGATCTAATATGTAATGAATAGCCCCATTTAGAGCAGTTTAATCTTTTTTTCAAATGAAAAGTCATGCCTTTCTGGTATGTAATCTACATTTTACGTCTGTCAAAACTCACACAGAACTAAGGAATTAATTCCCTAATCAACACATTCTTTCAGTCCATGATAGTGGATTAGTATGTGTATATTAACTTCCCTATGACATTAGTAATTTGTCTATTTGTGATGGCTGTGTTTTCCAGTGAAATAAACAAGCAACTATTTAATTTTTTTATGGATTTAATGATTCCTAAATTAAAAACTTAAAGCTAATTTTGAGTGCTAAAACTATACATGAAACCACATGACACTTTAAAAAAAGCATTTTTTAAAGTCACTAAACTAAGCATGTTTTTCAAAATTTGCAAATGAGGCTTTCATATACCAAGAGGTATCCTAAGGCAGCTCTTCACATCTGACCTAGGCAAGATGTTTAAATTCTGTCACTGTTATGCTTTTTCCTCATGCCTGCAAATAATACATGGCACATAGTGTAGCACCATTCCCTGCCCTTTATGCAAATACCAAACCTGCTCCACCAGAATCTACAACTTGCAAAAAAGGAAGCTTTAAATCTGTCATTATGCAAGCACAGGAGAAGAGCAGACTATCGGGAAGAAACATTACTCTATATTTTCTCCTAATGAAAGGAGCTGTAGTAGTCTGTGTCACTAAGAAAAGAATCTGAAATTATATTATCTTGGACAAATTTTAAAATGAAGGCCTAAGTCAGCCTACTGCATTGGGGACTAAACTGATCACCAACTGGGATGAGATACCAAAAAAATCTCTCCCTTTCCTCACCCTGCCAATGGAGTAGCATTGCCCAGTTAGCATCCAACATTAGCCACTGCCAGTGAGGGGTTAACTGACTAGGTAGACAATGGCTTCTTCCAGTATTGTGGCTCTTTATTATCTCATCAGGCTTTTATACAGTACTCCACACTGAAATCCAGTGAAATTTGCCATAAAAACTGATGGCACAGTATGGCCTTGTGATCTTCAGGTTACAAATCCAGGGGAGAATGCTTTCCTTGCTGGGGATACTCCAATTCTTATTTACCCTAACTGAGCTATTGTAGAACCATAGCTGTTCTTGGTTCCAGTGCAAGTCTGACCTACTCATAAAATTGTCTTAGCAAAGTAGTATGTAATGTGACTTATTTATTTTAATTTACAGATTTCCACAGTCTTTTGAAATGGTCGGGCTAGGAAACAGCCGTCGAGGGATGAAATCTCCACCTCTTCTAATAGCTGTGCTTGTGGCTTGTATGATCGTTTTGGGTTTCAATTACTGGATTGCAAGTTCTCGCAATGTTGATCTACAGGTAGTATTCTTGTACTCCTTCCTGTATATTCAAATAGATATGGCTGCTAAAGGCATTTATTTTTGTGGACTGTATGAAAACAAACCAAAAACAGGGCAAAACTTTGAGTTTGCTTTGTGAATCTCCACTCCTAATAGTTTTCCAGCAAAAGGGTGAAGAGAAGTATCTGAAAGGCATTGCACTTGCACTAGCCAATCCTTCCATTGAGATAATTTTGCAACTTTATACTGCTATTATCACTCCATGAAAAACTTCCCTTGTTATTAAATATTCAAGTGCAGTGTTTGGTTTTGGATTGTGGGGTTGGTTTATTTTTTGTTTTTTGTTTTGTTCTTTCAGTACATCACCACTGAAACACCACATTTTTGCTCTTCATCAGCTACTGCCAACTTTTTTGTCTCCCAAAATTTTCCTTGCCTGCTCCTGCATTTGGGCTTAACAGCTGCCCTTGATGCTCAGGACATTATAGAGTTACATAAAGAGGCAAGCAGCAGTTGATATCGGGCAAGCTAAAATGCAAAGTAACTTTCCCAGATTTTATTTCTATCAGACATAAGAAAACCTCTTTTTACTTTTTCAGAGGGGTGTTTAAAAATGACACTTTGACAGTTTCCAAGGCAATGATGTTTTCTTAAGGAAGATTTTGACTGAGAAGCTTAAACTAGATTTCTCAGCTTTACCTAATCTTGCTCTGTGGAAATGCGGTGCAGAACGAATTACTGCAGTTATGCAAGACAGAATGAATGAATGCTCGGGGGCCATGTGGTCCTTGTTAGCTGAGCTAGGGCATTTTATAATGCTCATCAGACCCTACAATCTAACTGAGATTCAATGGGGCTCCACGTATGTGGTCTTTGCTTTATAGACCTTGCTGAGGACTGGTGTCTTTGGCTGTTTTGTTGAGACGATGAATGTTCGCTCTTAAACTAGCTAATAAGGTTCTGCAGGGAGTCTGACCACATGAATCTAATTGCAAGATCGATGTCTCTAAGCCAAGCTGCTCTCGAGTTATGACATTCTTCCTTCTTAACGTTGAAGTGAAATACCTCTGTGTTATTTTTCCATTAAGACCTTATCTGATTACTGTCACAGCTGCAGGATAACTGCACTTGTATTCCCCATTCTATGCTCCACTCCAGGAGTTCCCACTCAGGTCTCAGATCTCCAGCCATCACCTGTGTCTAGGTAAGCACCCTGTCCCACTCCCTTCTGACCAGGAGTGTTTCAAGGTTGCACAGCCACTTGCCATACACTATGATATCCCCAGCAAGCCACTGTGCCTAGAGGTCAATGCCTGTCCTTTGCTTTCTCTCTGAGGGCTCTGAACAGTGTATTGCCAGCAGTTACAAATTATCACATGACTCTTTCTAAGAAAGCATATGTATTCATAAGGTGAAAACATTATAGAGAAAACACAAAAAATTCCACAAAAGTTCCTATACACATGCTAAAAGCAGAGGTCACCCATCAATCTTATGGGACCCTAGTAGGTCAAAATCTTTCCAACCCTTCTGCAAGGGTTAGGGTCCTTAGACAGAACGTCTTGAGACAGTTTAAATACAGCCTTTTTAAGCCAAAATCCTTTTCTTTGTTTTCCTACTTTCTGGAAACTCAGTTTGAAGCAGTATATGCAAGGCGGGTAGTATCTCTCTGGAGATATTTATAATGAGTGATTCATTGTGATCACCCCACTGTTTTAGTTCTTGTAGGAGCTATGGTAACCCTTCCCGTGGAGTAGAACACAATCATACATACAAGCCCTGGCCCACAATGATACATACATTTAATACAAGATGTTCCCCCAAGATACTGTATGTAAGGACAATATCAGTCACAATTAACCCCACGTTTTCTTGCTGGGTGGATTGGTTCATTTCTGGTGAAGTTGGGAGAAGAATTGTCAAACTGGGCTTGTAACAGAAAACTCGCCACAACCTTGTCTATGGAATAGATGCTCGATCTTCAGAGTTTACTGAATTTTAACTGGATTGACAGCTCTAGAAACCAAAGTCCTCTTTTCCTGCAGAACTGGTACCATGCTGTGTCATGACTTAATGTCAGGATACATTTTTCACCACTGCTCTTCCAGTGTGTCTTAGCCCTTCTCTGAGGGCAGAATTTCATATCTTATAGGGTTAGTTCAGCTTCTATGCTTCTTCAGTCCCTGGCCTCTCTCTGGGAGTGGTTATCTATCCATTAAGACCTGGGTTGAGACCATTAAGTCATGCCACAGGCCACAAAACTGGTGACAGATAGTGAATCAAAAGTCATTACTATCCTGGGTCACACCTGATTCAGTAACCTAGAGGTGAGTTTGCCATTGTTGATTGCCTACGTTGTGCAGTGCCTTTCCCCAAAGGAAATGTAAAATTCTTTACTTCCATTAAACCATCCCAGTACCTTGGCAGCACCAAGCAAACACCACTTTGAAAAGAAGCACCATTCAGATCTTGTGGGTTGGGCTGCACTTAGTCTTTACCATTATATTTTAAAACACACTTTCTATTTACTCACCCAGTTTCTTGGCAGGACTAAGATGGAATGAGTTTTCTCTGCTTCTGCGGTTTAATCATGAGCATTTTTCTCTGGTTTTTCCATTCTCTCATCTCCTATGGTAATTGCAGTGTAGGTGCTTAACCCCAGCTGCAAAGGGTAGGCCAGTGGCTTCTTTAAATGTGGCTCTGTCTAGCAGGGCATACTGTGGAGTAACAAGGCTAGAACTCTGCCCTTGAAGACTCAGTAAATAAGATGATTTTGATACATCCTGTTAGATTCCAGATTGAGTGTAAAGTTCAGTCTGAGGCCATAGATGTTGAAATTTGTACACTCTCCTCCCCCAAATCTCTACTGATTCTGGAAGTTACACAGATTAGAAGAAAGTATATAAATGACTCTTAGAGAACAAACAACAGAACATATAAGGTGCCTCCAGAGTGTCCTGCAAAAATTGAATCAATTCTTAAAAAAACGAACAAGCCAAAAATCCCCAGACTTAAATTCCTTGACATTTTCTCTATATATGATGGTAATATTCCACTGGTTCTCAGTATGGTCTTGAAGTGAGCCAGAAAAAAGTGTTAAATTTCCCATATTTATAAAGTTGGGTTCTTCACAAATATGTATCTTTGCCCTGCATTCATACACCACCTGCTGTGGTCTTACCTGATTACACAAAATAAGAAAGTCAGGCTGGGACAGTACTTGTATGGGGGGTGGGAGGTTGGGTGGCTCTTTCAAAAATATCTATTGGTCATCTGAGTGGTGGTATTCTTTCCTCTGAGACCTAAACATGTTCTGACCACTTCAATCATTTAAAGACCCTATGGCACTTTTTGCAAGGGTGGGGGTTTTAACTCTGGTGTCCAGCCAACTTGTATATTTCAATCTCTGCTGACACTCTTCATGCAGGTTTAGTTATAAGGTAAATGTGGTATTTGCTCCCTGCCCTAAACTGTTCCATAAGGTTGCTGGGTATGGTTAAGGAGCTACTAGTGGATGAAGCGGCCTCTTAATAGAAATGGCATATTAGTTTGGAGACTACTTGTAGGCCATAGAGCTATCTTAAAGGTATTTTATGTAGTAGCAATGCAAGAAACCCACAGACCTATATTCTGTAAAACACTAGCTTAAGCGCTTTTATTTGGGTTGAAACATTTGTTTTTATTGATTATGCTAATAAAAGTATTTAAAGCTTTGCTTTGCCCTCAGTGTAAGTGTTGTCATTGTGCACACTTGCGTTCCCAAACAGACATAGAATTTAATTCTGCTCTGCCTGATTCTGGGACCAGAGCCTTTAAAACTCTTAAATCTAATCAGTGACTAATTGGAAATTCTTAAAAATCAATAACCACTCAATGGATTAGGCAACAACTTTGAGATGAGGGACACACTGTAAATGCAATATAAAAAGTAGCCAGTGAAGACGAAGGTGGTACACTGAAAATCCATAACAGGTGAATCAGATTTTCTCTCCACAGAAAGTTTGAAGTCGGATCATACAAAGAAATACTCCTTGTAACACTAACTTTTAGGAACCATCTATATTTATCTTGTTTATCTGCTTCCTTTCAGAGTCGGATTATGGAACTAGAAAGGAAAGTCCGCAGGGCGGCAGCAGAGAGAGGGGCTGTTGAACTAAAAAAGAATGAATTCCAAGGAGAACTAGAGAAGCAGCGTGAACAGATTGATAAAATCCAGTCCCTCCATGGTTTTCAGATGGAAAATGTCAATAAAGTGCACCAGGATGAGAAGGTAGGACCTCTTCAAGCTATGCTGTTGACCTTAGTCTGAAGCTTTCTCATGTGTGGGATTCTTACCACACTATTCTCTATAACGAAACAGGATTATTTAAATATTTCAGCTAATACAAAAGCAATCATGCAGACATCACTACTAGTGGCAAAATGTGCAGTACTCAAAAAAAATGGAATTCTAATGTAGATCTCTAGTATTCAGAGTTTTAAAAGAAATGATGAATTTTTAATGGCGAAAATAATCTTTCATGGGTGACAAAAGGGGAGCAATACATCAAAATCTGGTGTCTCATGGATGTTGCATGCAATTATAGTATAACAAATATAGCACATGATGCTGTTTGTTAAATAGCACTTTAGAAGTGACAGGTGGGATTTTCAGAAGTCCTTAGCATTGACCAAACTCTGCTCCTGTTTTGAAGTCAGTGATAAAAATAACTTAACCTGGCCTCATGATCCTGTGCTGGTCTTTTATATGTCAAAAAACCTCTCTGTACATTGTTCATAATCATGATGGTAAATCCCAAATTGTCATGGTCTTTTTGAAGGTTGAACACCACGAGGATCAATCTCTGGCTAGGTTCTTAAGGTGGTCTGGCTGGATATTCAGTTTATGTCCATCACTGCCAATCTTAGCATGCCGCGGAAGCTTTTGGTGCCCATGTGATCACTGGCCATGTAGGGGCTTTCCTTGGTAAACAAGCTTTAGAATTCATTGGTCTTCTATTTTAATAATATATACATACTAAGAAAGCTGGTGAAATCCAGCTGGTGCTGATGGAAGTGGTTGCTGGGTTAAGCTTTGAATATCCTCATTTCTGATCTTGTCCTGCCACTTGCTATGGAACATCTGATGAATACGACAATAATTGAAAACATCAATGCAGTGGTCTTCAGTCTTCCTCAGGACCTTCTTTTCACATGCAACAGCCTTTGTATAACTGTGGTTCTCTGCAGTTTCATGACAGGTTTGATGTCATGACATCACCACGGAGGCCGCTACAGGGATGGAAACATGGTAGCATCTACTGTTATAGGAGTGTTCACATCTTTCAGCGTTGTCTTTGACTCTACCCAAATATTTGACAGTTGTCACATGCTCGACATCTCATCTGGGTTGTAATCTCGAGCTGATGGCTGCTTGATGGTAATGTCCACGGACTTCGTTTTAACTGAATAAAAAGCCAGACTGATGTGCGCTGCTGTTGTCTGACCAGATTGGCCTTCAGCTGCAGCCTTTGCCAAGCTGAGCCAACAAAATTATGTCATCAGCATATTCAAGATCTCAAAGTCAAATGGCGCTCAGCTTCCTGCCACTGACAGCTGCCTCCTCAAGCTTATCCATTAACCAGTCAATGCCGATATTGAACAATGATGGTGACAGGATGTAGCCTTGCTGAACAAACTCCCATGGAAACAGAAAACCATTCTCTGTATCTACCATTAATTTGAACAATGCTTTGCATTCCACTATAGAGTTCTTCTGTCAGTGATGCTGTCTTTCCAGGGATGCAGTTGCCTATTAGATCCCACAAACTTGCTAGATGCACTGAATCAAAGGCCAGATGGAAATCTCTAAAAAACGCTGTGCATGCTTATTAAATTCAGCCATCTTCTCAACAGCTGCCTCAATGTAAAAGTCTGGTTGACCAGTGGAATGATCAGGTCTAAAGCCACACTGAATCCCAGCACTTTACCACAAAGTGCATTGATGATTCAAGACATTAATATTGAAGTGATGATTTTCCCTGGAACTGACAACCACTTAGTACCACTATAGTTGCCTTATGGCCTTTACATTAACTTCTAAAATTAAAAATAGCAGCAAGAATTACAAGGGTGTTTGTATTCCCTTGTGCTTACATAGATGGTAATGGTTGTTGTATGTATGCGAAGGTCTTGCATATTGTGCACTCCTCCACAAACCCAATATGATTAGCAAAAAAGCTCCGAAGTATTCAGATACTTTTGCAGAAGAACTAGAATCTGTGAATTTTGAATGCTTGGGGCTGGTAATACTGCTTTAACAGATGGAAAATTCTTTATATGAAAAATGACACACACCTACTTTTTAAATAATATTGTGACATCATTTAAATATAGCTTTTCTCAGCCTTTTGTTACTAAAGTTCACTAGGGAGATGTTCGTTGCTCAAAGATTTCTTCTTTTGGAAACCAACCCTGATCTAGTAGCATCTTCCCCACATTGCTGCTGGATGACTTCTACTGATGGGAATAATTTTTGGGTTATTGTTCCTGTTATGGAGTGCCTTCTGACCTACACTCTGAGTTGTGGCCTTCGGGTACCATCAGATCTCAGCAGACTGGATGTAGCTGATTAAACAGGAAAGTATAGGAGCTGTGTTAAGATAGATTTGGGCTCCACTGGAAATTGTATGGCACCTTATTCTGGACCATAGTTTGCTATTCAAAAACTTTGGATGGAAAAATACATTGTAAGTTAGGAGATGCAACACTTACAAACAAAATCAGCAGCGGGCATTCAGACACTATGGTGAGGGAGGCGATTTTAAGAATCTAAATAGTGTTGGCTTCTTGTTACACCCCAACGTACTTTTTTAAAAACCTTGTTAAGTTTTGTTTTCCTTGAAAAGGCTTGACAGACCAGATTTATTATGTATTTATATATTTTATTTAAAAAATTTGCTCCAGTTTGAAATGAATCCTTGGCTGTTTTAAACACAATGCTCCAGAAAGGTGTTAACACTATCTCAGATGTTAATGTAGACAGAATCCCAGTGAGCACTTTCTTGTGGTTGGATTGTTGCCAGATTTCCTGTCTAGTAGTGATGGCTGCGGCTACTGATGTGTCCTGTGGGACCTATTTGCCCTTACTTTTCTCAGTGAAGATACCACTGTTTGAATCTCTGAATATACAGCTCCGTAATGCTAGGTACAACACCTCCCTCTTTATTTTTGGCATCTACCCATATTACATTTCTGCTCCTCAAGCAGCAGTGTCAAATAATGTCACCAGAAAAATGACATTACACTCTGCCTAACACATAGACATCAGCCCTTATGATATTTTGAAGTAATGTGAACTCTTGCATTTTACAGTTCCTTCCCTTTGGTAGATTCCCTCTGAACTGTTGGATTGTTTGATTGTTGGATCTCTGTTTCCAAAATGCTTTCCTTTTTATGGTCCCTCCTAAAATGTAGGCCTGGAACATTCAGTAATGGAATACTTCCTAGGGTCTGCTGTTAAAACTACAAAGCCAGCATTGTAGCCCAAGCTATGTGAACATTAACACAGTGGGCTCTCTGCTATCCTCTGCTTTTGTGAACAGAGAGTAGCATGTTCCAGCACACTAGCACTGGAAGGTGTGCATGCACTAGCCTGTTATACCTTCCAACTCTCCCATGGAAACCGTTTGTGAATGTGACACGTGTTCAGTCTCTGCCGCTTCAAATGAGGGGGAGGGCTGATTTCCATGGCCCCATGTTCTCAACTTCTCCCTCTCCCCTGTGCCACCATGTTAGTGATCTTGGCACAAGATCATACTGACTAAGCTGACATGGGTTCCCGCACTGCAGACTGGAAACCCTCCCGGAGAGGGAAAGCCGATGGAAGCATGGTTGCTACAGGAGTGTGCTGCTCTGCAATATTGACCTTGGCCTCCAGTGGAACCCCTGTGTACAACAGTTCTGTGGACTAAGCTCCCTGTCATTGTGGAGATGGAGGGCAACCCTGCCTTCTATGGTGAATGAGGAAGAAACGGAGGCCAGTTCAGTTTCCTTGTTCCTAGGAGGGAATGACGTGCATAAAAGAACACTTAGCCCTTTATGGGAGAGCTTATACATTAGTACATTACTCCCTTTCTTCTCTCATACCCATGCATTTTGAAGTGCTTTGACTGAGAAAAGAGTAATGGCTTTACAGATGGGGAGAGCTCTCAGAAGGAATGCTCCAAGCCCTGAATTTTGGCAGTTACGTGCAATATGGTTAGCTAACTCATATTTCAGGCTGTTCCATGAATGATCAGCATTTCCACAAAAACCTGATTGAAAACCAAAAGTATCTTATGTGAGAGAGAGGGGATTTTTATTTATTTGTTTATGTTTTTGCAGGGCACATGTGTGGGGGAAATAGGGAGAGTTCCATGGGCCTGGGAGAGAAAGTTTTTACCAGAACAGACTCTCAGGTAACATGCAAGGTCAATCTATTGCTGCAGTTCTTTATTAGACATATTACCTTTCATTTCATTGTCCTACTGTCTGTGTGACAATGGATGAATAACTTTCAGGAGTTAATTATGCACTGGATTAGTAGCATATCAAATATGTATTGCCATAATGGCAGATAGTATAACACAGAAGATTTTTGGAAAAGAATTGTGAGCTCAAGAGAGCCCATCTGCACCTGAGATCCTTCTTCCTCCACTTCCCCAAGGACCTGCAGGATGGCAGCTTGCAGGGTGGCCTGCTGAGCAGGCTGATAACATCGGGGCTGCCCCTAGCTCCTGAGCAAGGTCCGCTGGGATGAAATCTGCTTAAAATGGGTCAGATGCTGTCAACATCCATGCCCTACTCCAGTGTCTGGCAGAGAAAAAGCACCATGCCTTTTCTGAGGAGAGGCAGACTCTATACAGGGACCCCTTTTGAGGTCAGCACAAAAGACTTCTCCATCGTCATGCTACATACAACTGATGCCCCAGGGTGGTTGGAGTCGGGGAGGAGGGGTTGAGGTTGTCTACGGGGTATGAGCAGGAGAGTCACTGGTTGCTAGGGTGGATGGCTGTTCAAGCAGCTGGCTGCATGAGGATCCGCCTGAGATGAAGGCAGTAAAGCTGGTTGGGAATTTTTCAACAATTTTTTTTGTTGGAAAGTGCTCCATATTCAAACCGAAAACTTTGCCCCTTTTGTGGGAAGTATCATCTTAACTTTTTGGGGTTTCATGATGGAATTTTGGGGGTGGGGACAAGAGACCATTATAACCAGTAGCCCAGTGGTTATGGCATTCAACTGGGATGCAGGAGACCTGAGTGTCTCTGCTGTGCCTGATTCAGAGCAGGAACTTGAACCCAGATCTTCCACATCCACTGTGAGTGCCCTAACCATCTGGCTGTAGAGCCAGTCTCTCTTCCATTCTCAGTCTTTCCTGTTAGAACTGTTCAAATTTTCAAGGATTAATGTAGATTTGGCAAATCACTTATGGCAATTCAGACAGAAATAGATTGAAGAGAACAGGAAGCTTACATGAAGTCTCAATGAAGACAGATAAGGAATCAGAATTTCAAAAAGGCACTTTTGAATCCATTAAATAATTTTTTGAAGGAGACCAATATCCTCTTTAGTTATCACTCAGCATTCATTGCAATTAGGATGTGCATAGGTCCACCGTTTTCTGTTTAAAACAATAACTGGAAAAATACCCCTTTTATATGCTCTATCCATTTTTTTTTAAATTGTTTGGATAAACAGTTAATGCATGTTCTAATTTTTTGTTGTGTTTGGATTTAAATAATCCATTTTAAAATTCAAAATAGGAACACTAAGTAGTTTTTTAAAAAACTTAGTTCTACAACTAAGTAGTTTTAAAAAGAATACTTACAACAGCTTTGTATATTGGATGTGGAATACATTTCCCCATTGCTTTTTCACAGCTTTTCACAATATGCCACAATTGTTCTTCACACCTCCCTTGGGGAAAGGTTCGGTTCATATTGCATGCATCTGAGAAGTATACCTATCAATATGCTTCATTTTAGTTCAGTTAGTGAGAAACCACAATGTGGAGAGAGGGAAAGGATGTTGTCTTTAATACCCTACTGTTGTCTCTATCACTAGCCCTATATGTTTCAGCATTTATAAATGTGCATATTAAATACTTTTCACCTACATTAAATATGCATATTTACAGAATGTATTTATTCAGCTTTCACTGTTAATTGGTCTGAGCCTTTTAGTGTTATTCACGTGAACATTAGAAAAAAGCAATAAATAAACTTCAACATAAATACCCACAATTTTTCATTCTATCTTGTAAATCAGTTTCTTAATGGAAATACAAACACATCCTTAGTTTGGGGATGTGAAAGAAGGTACTACCCCTTTAAGGGACAGGCTGGAGCCTACAGCCTGGGGATAATTCAGCAGACTGTGCCCCACCCTGGGATTGAGCTATTTAAACACAGGAATGGGATACTGGGAGAGAGGGGAGTAGAAGCAAGGCAGGCTACAGAGAGTGGTGATTTCTCTTTCTGGCATCAGGAGACAAGCCTAACCTGATTTAGAGACATGAGTATAGATGTTAAATTTGGGAGCGCTGAACTGAGGTCCTGATGAACTGTTTGTGGTAATAATTCCTATTCTGAAGCCTTATTAAAAAGGGAACATGATATATTAATGTGTGTTGGCTTCTCTTTGTCCCATCTGTCAAAGCAATTCTATTGCTGCCTCAATCAGGGGAAATTGCGGTGGAGCATACATATGTACCCTTGTGGCTTGATGAGGTGTGCCCCACACAGCACACCTACATGCTTTCACACGGGGACTTACTGATTTTGTGCTGAAAATCTTTCTGTTATGCCGTCTACAAAATCAAATAGCAGTAACTTCATGTGGGATTGTACATTGCAATAGTCCTGTTTAATTTTACTGTTACCCTGTTGTTTACTATGCCAAGTTCTCCATTTTTAAAATGGTCCATGAAACATGAGCCAAACTTACCCTGGGCATATGGTGGTTTTTATCTGAAAACTTTTCTATTTCTCTGGGTTACATGACTGGAAGGAAAGGGAATTTAACTTATCAGCCCTTCTGCACCCAATAATTTTGTCTCCTCATAATTACATGAGCAGTTTCATATTAGAAATTTAAAATTTTTTCAGCATCACTAAGTAATAATATGGACTAGTCCTTTTGGATATTTTGAGAGGGTATCCAAGGTACAATCAAATTATTCTGACTTAGAAAAGAAAATGCAGTACACTTGCATTAACTTGGTTAGCTTTTAAATACCTTTTTATAAATATTTTTAATGTGCTCTTGGAGCACACTGCTCAGTATTGGCGCTATTGATTGGCTGCCTTTTTTTTAGGATTATAGCAGTCTATCAAATTCATAACCTGATTTTTTGGTTTAGTTCAGTCACTCACGCTAAGCAGGTTTCTTTTCCTTCTTAGAGGCAGATTAAGAAAAGGTAAATATATCATCTAATTCTCTAGTACGTCAAGACTCGAATTGTAAATATTTGACTATAAGGAAGCTCATATGGCTGCAAAAGACTATTTAGTCAGACCTTTGTAATAATCTGAGCCCCTGAAGCCAAATGGAAAAAAAATGTGTACAAAGAGAATAATAGATAAATGTTATATACTCCTAAAATATAACATAAAACTCATAAAATATTAATGCCCAAATGTTAATGATATGGCAGAAATCTATAAAATGACATTTAAAGTTGTCTATCACTTTGTTCTTGGATCATGTTGTTTGGCCATGTTATTTGAGAGGTCTTAAGTAGGGAATGATGCTATGGGCTTTATACTCCTCTTGTTTACACCAGTTGTATGTTGGTGTTAGGGAATTTAAAGTCACCCATAAGTCTTTTTATGTCAATAGAGTTGCACCTGCTTACAACGGTGGTGGACTTTGTTAGCATTAAAAATTGTACTGAGTAATCATACGCCTGTGCAAACTTAGAAGGCCGCGTGCTCCCAGAACTTCTTTGCCTTTGCAAAGCCAATGTCCTATTGCACGCTGCTTTTCCCCACTTCCTTCTGCTACTAATATGGTGTGGGGGAAGGGGGAGGAGGAATAAGAAAAAAGGTATCTTAAAAGAAGTATCTTCCTTGTTAAGCTCTGCAGTGTCACCATTTTTGTGAAGGGTGCAGGAGTTGACCAGGTGGAGGGAGGGAGAAAGGTGAATAAGCACTACAGTATGAGAAGTGTAGGCCGGAACATAGCAAGTTTGTAGTGTTTGTGTTTTCATGAGAGTGTCAAAAGGAATGGATTGTTTGTAGAGTACGGAGAATGGGGAGGGATGGCAGGAGGTAAAAGGCCATGAGCCAGAGGAAAGTTATGCAAACATTGTAGTGTCCCCCTGTGATTCAGTTTCATCCTCCAGCTCTACATGGAGGTGGTTTGGAGCTTTACGACTCTGCTTTGCTGGGATCACTATGTCACCCACATCCAAGGTTTGTGGTTCAGTCAGGGAATCCACATCAAACTCTGGTGGTGTCACATCTAGCAAACATATGGTCAAGCTCTTCATAGCAAGAGCAGGCTGTAGTACCTCTCTGTACAGTTAAATTGTGTTTCACGTGGCCACTCGGAGCTCTTTTTCCTTACTGCAGCACTGGAGAGCATCTTGGTTATGCCCCTTTCTGAGCAGCGTCGATGATACCTGCTGTGACAAAATTCCTCCTCTGCCTTGGTGGGTCCTGCGCTCTTTGGCAGATTTGCTCACCTCAGAGGTTCACAGCAGCCCTCAGTTTGGCCACTTTTGCTAGTGGCTCAAACCTGCCATTCACTCAGCAAACCTCATCACTGGCCAGCATGGGGGAAACAGAGAACAATCTCCGCAGTCTCTGTTGTCCCACTTAGTGGGTTGGAGACAGCCAGATCCCTTTCCAAATTAGGCTCTCCAGCTCACGAAAGCTTATGCTCAAATAAATTTGTTAGTCTCTAAGGTGCCACAAGTCCTCCTTTTCTTTTTACTGTCCTTTTCTGGTGTTGCTCACAGACCAGGTCAACTCCTCCTGTGTCCAATCAGGAGTTGGGGGGGGATGCGGGGAACACAGGCCCACCCTCTACACTGGGTTCGAGCCCAGGGCTCTGTGGATAGCAGCTGTCTACAATGTCTCCTGTATCAGCTGCGTGACTGCGACAACTCCCTGGGCTACTTCCCTATAGCCTACCCCCAGCACCTTCTTTATCCTTACTGCAGGATCTTCCTCCTGAAGCCTGATCATGCTTGTACTCCTCAGTCCTCCAGCAGCACACCCTCTCACTTTCTGCCTCTTGCATGCCCCCCACTAACTGATAGGAGGTCCTTTTAAAACCAGGTGTCCTGATTAGTCTGCCTGCCATATTTGGTTCTAGTATGTTCTTAATTGGCTCCAGGTGTCTTAATTAGCTTGCCTGTCTTAATTGGTTCTAGCAGGCTCCTGATTGCTCTAGCGCAGTCTCTGCTCTGGTCACTCGGAAGAAGAAAACTATTCATCCAGCGGGCAGTATATTTACCTTCTACCAGACTCCTGTACCCCACTGGTCTGGGTCTGTCACACTGCTTGTATACCAGTGCCAAGATACAGATGGACAAAATAAAGCTCCTCTCACCAGAGCTCAATAAAGTCCAGAATCTCAGTCTGGGGCCATGGTGCAGCAGCAGGAGGCAATGTACGGGGGCGGGAGTTGGGGGGGGGAGTAATCAGGAGTATGACACACAAGTATTTGTGAACTCCCCACAAATTGGAATTTCAAAGAACTGCACTTGGCTGTATGCAACTATATAAATGGTGATGTGACATCCAATTAGGATGAACCTGGAGCTGTAGAGAGGACACAGCTGACCCAGGGAGCCAGAAAGCAGTGTGGGATACTGGCAGGAAGATCTGACAGATGCACAACACTTGTTACAGGATGTGTTTATAATCACACCTGCTTTGTCATGGGTAAACTCAATCCACCACCATGTAAACCTGCTTCCAAAGGGGGGTTTGATAACACACATTAAAACACTAGATAATATATAACAAAACATTTTGTTTGTGGATGAAGGCATTTTAACAGGAAACATCTCAAGTTGATCTGCAACAAATTTGAAGTGTAGACAAGTCCTTATACATTGCTGATTGTAACCTAAACCTCTGAGCCACTACACCTGCAGGCAGAGCTTTAATTGATTATGGTCTTTCTAGTTTAAATACAGTTCAAATGACTTTGAATGTATTGTGACTTTTTTCAGCAGGGCCAGAAGTTAGCCTTATATTTACTGTAGATTTAGTAGTAAAGTAATGGACTTGTCAGTGTTCTTAGGGAAAGTTCAACCTACTCCAGTCTGTTTTTATGTTGTCTTAAAAGAGGCTCTTATTTATTTCATAGAGAAATGGGCAGCTCTCTGCTTCAAACACAGCATTCATTAACCAGAAGTTCTCAGATGGTCTGTGGATCCCATGCTGGTGGTCTGTGCAAAGCTGGCTGATCATTGTCACAGGGTCTCTCATGTTCCAGTAGCTAAACTGCATTAAAAGAAGCTAAAATAAACTAAATACTTTCCCTTAAGCAACTGCTGTTGAAATCTCATCCTTGGGGAAAGTACATCATCAGCAGAGATGACCCACAAACTCGTAAATGGGAGCGGAGATGCTCTCTTTTAAAATGTATTTGCATTATGAACAAGTTTGAGAATCCCTGCATTAGGCCAATACATAGGTTTCCAAGGCATGGAAATTCAGATTCTGTGCAAATTAAGAATATACTACTGAAAATTTTTTCTGCCTTTTCACACTATATAGTAAAATGGCTGACGAGAGAAAAAGGGTTAATGTACAATAATAGTTGTAGCGAGTTATAGCAACCCCTGCCCAGAGTGCATTTTATTCCATTCATACTGCCAAATGTTTCTTTACTTGTAACTGAATGTAGCAATAATACATATGCTAGATTGATAGCAATGATGACAAAAATCCTGTGTCCACAGAACACACACAGCGCAAGCGCACGCACACTGCTTTGCAGGTTTGGGAGGATAGTTCATTCTTTATGCCCACTGTCTCCTTGGTGCCTCTTTTGAGACTGCTGACAAATGAGCCAATTGTGGTGATGGTTTTTGTGATGTGTTCTGTGGCTCACTTCTGGAATAAGAGATGAACTGAAACCACTGACGGCTGTCATGCAGAATAGGTGCCAGAAGCTGTCGACTTTCAGTGTCCAACAGCCTTGACCACAGTGCAAACACTGAGCTAGAGGTAAAGGGCTTCGTCTCCGATGAACAATTGTCTGAGTCATTCAGTCTGTTCCAAAGAGTTGTTTCATTCAGTGTTTAATTTTATTGAGAACAGGCTGTAACTTCTAGAAAGAATGAATGTTAAAAGTTCAGTGAAAAACTGTATGGCTTAAATGTTTCATTATTGGCTTGAAAATTGCTTTAGACTTTTTTCACACAGCACTCTTGTTCAAAAGTGTAAAATGAGTCTGCAGCATATCGACAAGCCGAAAAGAAATACAATAGAGAAAATATGTTCAGTGACCTTGAAAGCCTTGGGGGAAAAAAATAAGTTCACCTGTTGGTGTTTTAATCTCATGACCTAGGATTGAAAGGCTATGTGGCTAGCGTGCCATCTTTTCAAAATGCCGAGAGAGAAGAGCATAAAGACACTATAAAATTGAAGAATGTTGCCGGACAAATGGTGGGTAGACCTGTGTGGTGAATGGTGAAGGAAGGGAAATTTTAGGATTTAATTTAAATAAATAAAATTTAGTAGCCACCAAATATGTAAACATAAGGCACATGGCTATCCTCTCCCTGATCTCTCCTGGCTTGTGTGTTGTAATCTATCCCACACACTCTTTCTTCTCTTTTTGTCTCATTACTGTACACTCTGTGAGACCAGAGTTTGTGATATTTTGGGAACTACTGCAATCTTAACTAATAAACTATAATAGTAATCAGTCTAGTTAATGTCTGATCAGTTTAATTGCTGATACAGCAACTTTTCCGCTCATGTGAAAGCTACTCTGAAAATACAGATAAACTACAAAATGTTACTTCAGCCAATTGCTTTGGTATTTTTTGCTTACTATTTCTTGTTACAATGCTTCTTTATGTATTAGGTCCACCAGTGGTCCCCAACCTTTCTGTGGGAATAGCATATTCCCATTCCCAGAAGACTGTGGCACGCACCAGACATCACACCGCCAAAATGCTGCCGAGAAACGGCAATGTTTCTCGGTGGCATTTCGGCAGGCGATTCTCCGGTGGCCGTGCTTGGCGGTGGCATTTTGGCAGTGCGGTGTCCTGCGGGCGCAAACAACTGCCCCGCGGGTGCCATTACACCTTCGGGCACCGCGTTGGGGACCCCTGAGGTACACTGTGTATAGTCAGTATTGAAAGCAAATACAGCAATTTTTCATTTTTCAGATCTGTGTTAGCCTGGTTTTAATACAACATTTGCTGTTGTCATGGGAAATGCTGAAGGAATTGACAGATAAAATGGAATGTTACAAGGGAATACCTTTCTGGAGGATATGCTTTAGCCAACGAGTTATTGGGCTCAATACAGGGGTAACTGGGTGAGATGTAATGGCCTGTGATATACAGGAGGTCAGAACATATCTAATGGACCCTTCTGGCCTTTTCTGTGAATCTGTGATACTAGCAGGAATTACTGTTCTCTTTAGGGTAAGTCATTCTCTGCCCACCAATTCAGTGATGTAGCTACTCATTCCATTGCTTTCTGTGTCTCCAATGTGGACAACAGTTCCTACACAGACATGCTTTTCTCCCAGTCACTGTAGCAACTGTCATCCAGCTGGGAGACGCTTCCATCTTTGCTGATTATAGTGTTGCTTTTTGGTCAGGCATGTGAAGACATGATTTACTTGCTTTCAGCAACACTGACTGTAGTCAGGAAGCCTTTCTGCTGAGCGGCTTGAGGTCTGCTGTATTGGGGCACAGCTTGTGTACAGAGTTGCTAAGCCCTGAATTTTCCTTTTCTAGAGGTAGTATGCAATGTTTTATGTGCTGAATGAGATATCAAATCTAATCCTCCTCCTGGGTCTAAATTGACCTGGGTACAGGCTTGGCAGCCAGGCGCACCTGAGCTTCCCATGGTGACTACTGACACTAACTTGTTCTCTGGCCTTTGGCCAAGTTGTTTACCTTGTGTGTGTCTATTTCTCCACTTGCAAAAAAAAAAAAAAAAAATGGGGAGATTGCCTGCCTACAATCCAGCAATGTTGTGAGGATTAGTTAATGTTGGTACAGCTCTTGAAAAATATAAAACTCTAAGTATTAGTGCAGCAACATTAAGAAACAACCTTCTGGCTGTTGTAAACATTTTCTTGTAAATTATTAAACAGGATTTGCTGCAAACATTAAAGTGCTTTTACTAACCAGCTTTTCCTGATCTCTTTCTATATGATCCTCCCTTCTTCATATTTTCACATTCAGGAGAGTACTGCAGCTTTACCAAAAGGGTCTTTTGTATGTGATGCATAAAGGATATGAAGTAGTGCATTTTTTACCTGTGACTTAAGTGACCTTCCAATAACATGTACCTGTGCTTTCCCGTTTGAGATGATTACTACTCACCCTTACCACCATTCTGAGTAATATGAAATTTAGCAGTCATTCTATAATGCTTTCAGAATGAAGCATATTCTCATTTCCATGTTCAAAAATTAGGAAAATAACATAGGAACATAGTGATTTTCATACTGAATTGGACTGCTGAACCATCTAATCGAGTAGCCTGTCTTCAACAATGGCCGGTATCAGATGTTTCCAGTACAAGAAATCCCGCAGTTGGAAGTTATGGAATAACTTCACCATAGGCAGAGCACCATTCATTAAATGTTGCTTTATGTGGTGAAGCAATCAGGGTTTATAATCCTTCAAAAACTCTTGATTTTTCTCTTTTTTTTTTTTTAAATCCTTATGAGTGTAAGTTTGGATATTCTTGTCATCTTTTATGAAACCTGTTAAGCTCTTAGCCTCAGTGATATTTTTGGCAATGAGTTTCATGGGCTGTGTGGTATTGTGCAGAAGAAAAATTTCCTTTTATCTGTTTGAAACTTGCTCCCTCTGCATGAAGATGTGAATATAACTTACTGGTTTCTGTAAACCAGTCATTCTCAAACTTTTGTACTGGTGACTCTTTTCAAATTTTTGGTAAAGCGTGCCTCTGAGTACGACACCCCCACCCTTATAAATTTAAAACACTTTTTAATATATTTAACACCATTATAAAGGTTGGATACAAATCGGGGTTTGGGGTGGAGGCTGACAGCTCACGACCCACCATATAATAACCTCGCGACCCCCTAAGGGGTCCCGACCCTCAGTTTGAGAACCCCTGCTGTAAACAATAATATCTCTGTCATTACATTCAAATCTCAGTTTGTTTGGGGAACTAGATGGTCCAGGGAATTGATGATAGGACACAAATCTGGTTTAGACTGCTAGTGAACAAAAGTAATTACCATCTGCCACGTGTTTGAGATGAACTGATGAACTCTTTCTCTAGCTCCTAGTGAATGGATGATTAGATTACAATAGTCACAATCAAAATTAGCACTATTTGGCATCCTTATCAGTAGCATCAGAATAGCCTGCACAGACTGAACGACCATCTTGATCATAGAAGTGCTCCTTCCAGTGAAGGCAGCCCATATACTGTATGGCAGCAGCACTACTTCTGTGAAAAACTTCTTTCAGGAATGGCTGTATCCTGATCTCTGAAGTCTGTGAAATACTGAATGCATCCTGGGATGAATAAATAGGAATCCTGATAAATTACATCTAAGCACAGCGAATAGATACTTCAGAAGATATACAGATTTATAAGTCTAAACAGGCATGATCATCTGTCATCTTCAAAACTAAACTGGTTTCCTGCACAATTGCTAAATATTAGACATTGAAGCTGAGTTCTCTGTTGGCATTTGTCTGTGACTGATTTCATGTAGTGTTGTTTTCCCCCCACACATTGTGACAGGGTCGGGCCAGATGGCTACAGGAGAATAATAGAAGATAGATATATTAGCCCCAGGTTAAGTAGGTCCCTTTTCCCTGGGTAAGGTAACAGGGAAGGTTCCAGAACAATCAGGAATCTTCTGGAGACAATTAAGACAGGCTGATTAGAACACCTGCAGCAAATCAAGAAGCTGCTAGAATCAATTAAGGCAGGCTAAACAGGGCACCTGGGTTTAAAAAGGAGCTCACTTCAGTTTGTGGTGCGCATGTGAGGAGTTGGGAGCAAGAGGCACTAGGAGCTAAGAGTGAGAACACGGACTGTTGGAGGACTGAGGGGTACAAGCATTATCAGACACCAGGAGGAAGGTCCTATGGTGAGGATAAAGAAGGTGTTGGGAGGAGGCCATGGGGAAGTAGCCCAAGGAGTTGTAGCTGTTGCACAGCTGTTCCAGGAGGCACTCCAGACAGCTGCATTCCACAGGGCCCTGGGCTGGAACCCAGAGTAGAGGGCGGGCCTGGGTTCCCCCAAACCTCCCAACTCCTGGTCAGACACAGGAGTCGTCGAACTCAGAAAAACGGCCAAGCTGAGGGCTGCCGTGAAGCTCCAAGATGAGCAAATCTGCCAATAAGCACAAGACTCACCAAGGTAGAGGAAGAACTTTGTCACAATATCCAATCTCATGTGCATGTGTATTTCTGACCTCCTCCTCCTGCCTGGTATTACTGCCATTTTAGTGTGTCTGGAGTTAAAGATATGGAGATGGAAGGGCATTACACTTCTCACTTGTCCCAGGGGAGGAAAAGAGGGTGCGATGCATCAGGGAAGTGGACTAAATATGATGGTGTGTAATATAAAACCTAATAGTCAAGCCATTTCTTCCTTGATTTACTGACTTTGGTAGAATTTTTATTTGTGTTGTTGGAATAATTATTGTTCTGGCACTTTTCCCCTGCAATCCTGACAGTAGGCTTATTGGTTCTATCTCAAAAGAATTATTGAAAGGATGCTGTTTGGTGAATCTTTCTTTCTTAAAGGTCCACCTGATTAATACACTCTAAATCTGATTGTCACTGTGATTGCAAGATTAACATGAAATGGAGACAATGGTAAACAAGTATTTAGCAATGGACTCTTTAAACTCATAATTCCAGTGAGTAATCTGTTTAAAATGTTGTGGTCTTGTTTTATTTTTAATGATCTTTCATTGATTTATGCCTTGGGTAGTACTAAATTTTTTTCATAATCTAGGAATTGAAATAACATAACTGATCTCAACTGCACCTAATACAGTCTTTGTTTTTTAATTGTATCATATTGTTAAGAAATACATTTTTCCTTTATTCTCAAGAATTACTTGATTACATTTTTATTAAATAAGTGTTTTGATCAACATTGTTTTAATACAATTTCACTTTTTTCCCCGCAGGCTGTGTTAATGAATAACATAACAACAAATGAGCGATTTATCCAGAATCTAAAAGGTACCTTTTATAGTAGTTCTATTATTATCAGACTTAAAGCCAGTTTTCTCAAAGACTCAGTCTTACTCCTATGTCTTTTAGATGTGTGAGCTCTCCATCTCAAAGCCATGAGAAAGTGCAGGAACCACCAGAAACTAGACCTTGACCATGTACAGGTTCTTCATGGGTGCAGGGCTCATGCCATACTGCCTTCAGTGGGGCTCTGTTTAGGCAAAAAGGTCCAACCATGTGGCTCTTAGTGCAGGACTCCACAGCCTTAGATCTTAATGGCAGAAAATAAGAAATATTTATAGTTATAATAAAAATTATAATATTTATAGGATTCCCCTATATTAATATATACTTGAACAACTTCTCTGTTCCCACCTACATAGTATAATCCTCTTTCAACTCTAAAATTATATACTCCTATATATGGATGCATTGACATCCATGGGAGTAATACACACATCTGAAAGGAAAATTTGGCCTTATTATTATCCACTTTGATACTTTCAGAATCATTGCTAGTGAGTTATGACTTCTAGCATTTGGGCCATTGGTAAATACAGTTGTCAGCCTCTCTGATGTGCTCAGCTTTCTGACGCAAAGCTTTCTGTTGGGAGCAAAGCATTCAGGGTGTCACAGCATGATGGAGGAGGTTCCACCACAGAAAACTACTAACTTACAAACAATCCTGCTTTGTGAACTGTAAACTGCTGTTACAGAGGGTGTGATGTTCCCCTCTGATGTTATCTGGACTGGTGATCTGCTAGGTCACTCCAATCCCTGACTCTGGGAACCAGCCTTACCCTGCTCTGCTGTGAGAACCCCCACTCCTGGGCTGTTGACGCACAGCTTCTGGTATGTAAGCTGCTCCTTGAATTGTGCAACTGAATGACACTAGCCAATATCTCCAGTCCCAGACACAAACCTAGGAATCTCCATCTTGCAATCCAGTTATGCCTGCTGGATGCTGCAAGCTTATATAAGTTCGTCAACTTAAACAAAGAAACTTATATGTACCCGGCTTGTTAACCTAAGGGGGGCCTCTGATATGCTTCAAACCAAATGCACTGCTTCCGGTAGAATAAACAAACAGATTTATTAACTATAAAGATAGATTTTAAGTGATTATAAGTCAAAGCATAACAAGTCGGATTTGGTCAAATGAAATAAAAGCAAAACCACATTCTAAGCTGATCTTAATGCTTTCAATGCCCTTACAAACTTAGATGCTTTTCACCACAGGCTGGCTGGTTGCCCTTCAGCCAGGCTTTCCCCTTTGATCAGCGCTTCAGTTGTTTGGTGGTGATGTCTGTAGATGGAGGTGGAAGATAGGGAGCATGGCAAATGTCTTTCCTTTTTATCATGTTCTTTCTTCCCTCTTGGCTTCTCCTCCTCCCCCCTTCACAGTCAGGTGAGCATTACCTCATTGCAGTCCCAAACTGACCAAAGGAAGGGGGGTGACTCACTGAGAGTCTAACAGATCCTTTTGTTGCTGCCTAGGCCAGCAT
Organism: Dermochelys coriacea; assembly: GCF_009764565.3. Lineage (NCBI taxonomy): Eukaryota > Metazoa > Chordata > Testudines > Dermochelyidae > Dermochelys > Dermochelys coriacea. The sequence continues at coordinate 91,888,930 of NC_050072.1, forward strand.
CCTTTGTTCCTGTGAGGCTGGGCTGGGTTTCTCCCATATATGCCTTGATGAAGTGTAAACTGCCCCTCTGCTCTTAGAGAGTTTTTGCCTGGGCTTGCTTTAAGCCGTAAGGATACATTTTCAACCTCATAACTATATACATGAAATTATAACCTATAACATTACTATAAAACAACATCACTATAACAACAATGCTCAGTGCATCTTGAGCCTTCTGAAGATACCTGACGTGACAAATTTTGCATTAGATACCACACAATCATATTATAAGGATAAACATGGGGGTGTAGGGTGTTCCCATGAGGTACAGAACATCACAGTGAGTAGTAATTTTAATTTAGATAAGTCCTAGGAAAATTACCATTGTAGCCTGCACTATAGTGACTAGTCCTTCAGTGACCTCTAGTCTGCTAGGTTGCAGGCCAGAGAATATAAATGAATTAGAGCTCTCCCTTTGGAGGAGGGGACGCAGAGAATGTAGGTTGTATTAGGTAGAAAACTGTCCAATGTCCTCTGTGTTTTTGCTGCTGAGCAGGTGCCACAATGTGACACTATATTTGGTCTACCAAAATATCATGAATTTGAGAGACTGAGAAAAGTAGCCAATAGAACTTTCTCACTATCAAATTTGCATTTTTGATATTTGGAGGGAGGGATTTGTTTCTTACTATAATATTCCATTAAAAATAATAATCCTCTTTTGGCCCAGAACACTTGATAAAGTTACAGAAGGAATACGGAAAGCTACAATTGGATGTGTACCAGTTTCAGAAAAACCAGACTAACCTTCAGAAGAAATTTTCCTATGATATGTAAGTTTGTTCTTTTAAATACATGACTTACAGAATGAAAGGTCATTAGCCAAATTATTCTTTTGAAACCTGCACTTGAATACTGCATTTTCCTCAATAGTTAGTTTTAAAATATAAATGCTGCTAGTAGATATTTTGAGATTAGATAGCATTTTCAGAAAAGGAAAATAATATACCAGCTACGGTCCTGATTGGTTTCTGCTCATTTGTCTGAGTACATGTGGCTCCCATCACCATAGTATTGAAGCACTTCACAAACATTTCTTACTTGTATTCCGCTCAGTGCTCCTGGCAGACAGGGAAGTACAATTATCCCCACTTTACAGATAAGGAACTGAGACAGAGAGACTAAGTGACTTGCCAAGGTCACACAAGAAGTCTGTGGGAGGGCCAGAATTTGAATTTAGATCTGCCAAGTCCCAGCCAGGGCTTTAATCGGATATTTGTTATCTTTCCTGAAGTCGTTGTCATCATCATCTTTTGTATGCCTAAAACCAGCAATGTTAGATGTCCAAGTCTAGGTCAGCAATCCAGTTGATTGCTTCAGGTGACACAGAGTGGATAGCTGAGATGCCACTGGAATGTGGATTATTTGGGACACTGACTGATAAGGTGCTCCATAGTTTGAAGTTAATTTCCACAGTCAGAAATAGGATGGTGTCTCAGTCGCCATTTATGGAAGAGGTAAGAGCATCTGCCAAGTGATGTGTGGATGAGATTCAAAACGGACATGTTTTCCATAGAAGTGAAAAGCTGCAGGGTTTTTCATTTGAGTCCGTGAGGTGTTTATTTGGCAGTTAGTGTCTTTCCAGCTTGCTTGCAATTGATCTTCAAGGGAAAACCCCAAATCTTCAAACTCTTGCGCTGCAAGCCAGAAAAGTTTTCTGGAGTTGAGTTGGAATCTCAGTAAATTATATAAGGACTTAATGAATTGGAAGGTCCTTGTTAACTCAAATATGATGGAACATTTGAAGAATTTTTTGTGATGAATTTGAGGTAGGTGGATATCTGCCAGTATGGGAAGCCATGGTTGAGCTGTTGATTTCACTGTGCCCTAAACAGCATTGGAAATAGGTACCCCTGAAGCATTGTAAGTTGTGAATAATGAAGTATATGTGCAGGGACACTGGTAAGAACTTCAATAACCCTTAACACTCCCACGTATTCACTAGGAGTTAGTCCCTCCTACTGAATCTGTTTGAAAATATTATTTCCTGTACTAATTATGAGTTCTGTTTTTTCCCTTTCTTGCTAACATTGATGTTCCTTTCTCTGTATCTTGTGAAGGATGAACCAATGCAACTTTCTTTGCTTTCATTCTTATAATTATTATGGATCTCTGCTCAATTAGCAGCAAGTTAACTTGTGCTTCCTATACTGGCAGGACTGGTACTTCCACAACAATGGAATGGAAAAGTCAGACCCTATAAGAGCAGTAGCTTAGTTTGGTTTCTGATAAATCTTGACAACTGTCACCAAGAAGAAAAATTATAGATTCATAGATACTAAGGTCAGAAGGGACCACTCTGATCATCTAGTCCGACCTCCTGCACAGCGCAGGCCACAGAATGTCACCCACCCACTCCTATGAAAAACCTCACCCATGTCTGAGCTATTGAAGTCCTCAAATCATGGTTCAAAACTTCAAGGAGCAGAGAAGCCTCCCTCAAGTCAACCATGCCCCATGCTACAGAGGAAGGCAAAAAAACCTCCAGGGCCTCTCCAATCTGCCCTGGAGGAAAACTCCCTCCCGACCCCAAACATGGCAATCAGCCAAACCCTGAGCACATGGGCAAGATTCACCAGCCAGACACCCAGGAAAGAGTTTTCTATAGTAAATCAGATCCCATCCATCTAATATCCCATCTCAGGGGATTTGGCCTATTTACCCTGAATATTTAAAGATCAATTACTTACCAAAATCCCATTATCCCATCATACCATCTCCTCCATAAACGTATCGAGTAGAATCTTAAAGCCAGATAGATCTTTTGCCCCCACTGCTTCCCTTGGAAGGTTATTCCAAAACTTCACTCCTCTGATGGTTAAAAAACTTCGTCTGATTACAAGTCTAAACTTCCTGGTGGCCAGTTTATACCCATTTGTTCTTGTGTCCACATTGGTGCTGAGCTTAAATAATTCCTCTCCCTCTCCTATATTTATCCCTCTGATATATTTATAGAGAGCAATCATATCTCCCCTCAACCTTCTTTTAGTTAGGCTAAACAAGCCCAGCTCCTTAAGTCTCCTTTCATAAGACAAGTTTTCCATTCCTCGGATCATCCTAGTATCCCTTCTCTGTACCTGCTCCAGTTTGAATTAATCCTTTTTAAACATGGGAGACCAGAACTGCACACAGTATTCTAGGTGAGGTCTCACCAGTGCCTTGTATAACGGTACTAAAACCTCCTTATCCCTACTGGAAATGCCTCTCCTGATGCATCCCAAAACCGCATTAGCTTTTTTCACAGCCATATCACATTGGCAGCTCATAGTCATCCTATGATCAACCAATACTCCAAGGTCCTTCTCCTCTTCCGTTACTTCTAATTGATGCGTCCCCAACTTATAGCTAAAATTCTTGTTATTAATCCCTAAATGCATAACCTTACACTTCTCACTATTAAATTTCATCCTATTACTATTACTCCAGTTTACAAGGTCATCCAGATCCTCCTGTATAATATCCCGATCCTTCTCCGAATTGGCAATACCTCCGAGCTTTGTATCATCTGCAGACTTTATTAGCACACTCCCACTTTTTGTGCCAAGGTCAGTAACAAAAAGATTAAATAAGATTGGTCCCAAAACCGATCCCTGAGTAACTCCATTGGTAACCTCCCTCCAAACTGACAGTTCGCCTTTCAGTAGGACCCGTTGCAGTCTCCTCTTTAACCAATTCCTTATCCACCTTTTGATGTTCATATTGATCCCCATCTTCTCCAATTTAACTAATAATTCCCCATGTGGCACGGTATCAAATGCCTTACTGAAATCTAGGTAAATTAGATCCACTGCATTTCCTTTATCTAAAAAATCTGTTACTTTTTCAAAAAAGGAGATTAGGTTGGTTTGGCACGATCTACCTTTTGTAAAACCATGTTGTATTTTGTCCCATTTACCATTGACTTCAATGTCCTTAACTAATTTCTCCTTCAAGATTTTTTCCAGGACCTTGCATACTACAGATGTCAAACTAACTGGCCTGTAGTTACCCGGATCACTTTTTTTTCCTTTCTTAAAAATAGGAACTATATTAGCAATTCTCCAATCATTCGGTACTATTCCTGAGTTTACAGATTCATTAAAAGTTCTTGCTAATGGGCTTGCAATTTCAGGTGCCAATTCCTTTAATATTCTTGGATGAAGATTATCTGGGCCCCCCGATTTAGTCCCATTAAGCTGTTTCAGTTTCGCTTCTACCTTTGATATGGTAATATATACCTCTATATCCTCCTTCTCATTTGTCATGCTACCATTATCCCCAAGATCCTCTTTAGCCTTATTAAAGACTGAGGCAAAGTATTTGTTTAGATATTGGGCCATGCCTAGATTATCTTTAACCTCCACTCCATCCTCAGTGTTAAGCGGCCCCACTTCTTCCTTCTTAGTTTTCTTCTTATTTATATGGCTATAGAACCTTTTACTATTGGTTTTAATTCCCTTTGCAAGGTCCAACTCTACTCGACTTTTGGCCTCTCTCACTTTATCCCTACATCTTCTGACTTCAATTAGGTAGCTTTCCTTGCTGATCCCTCCCATCTTCCACTCCCTGTATGCTTTCTGCTTCTTCATAATCACTTCTCTAAGATGCTTGCTCATCCAGCTTGGTCTACAACTCCTTCCTATGAATTTTTTCCCCTTTCTTGGGATACAGGCTTCTGATAGCTTCTGCAGTTTTGATTTAAAGTAATCCCAGGCCTCCTCTACCTTTAGAGCCATAAGTTCTTCAGTCCAATCCACTTCCCTAACTAATTTCCTTAATTTTTGAAAGTCAGCCCTTTTGAAATCAAAAACCCTAGTTGCAGATTTATTTTTGTTAATCCTTCCATTTAGTTTGAACTGAATTAGCTCATGATCACTTGAGCCAAGATTGTCCCTTACAACCATTTCTTCTATGAGGTTCTCGCTACTCACCAAAATTAAATCTAAAATGGCATCCCCTCTAGTCGGTTCAGCAACTAGTTGATGAAGGAATCTATCAGCTATCGCATCTAGGAAAATCTGAGCCCTATTATTACTAGCACTGGTCCTCCACTCTATATCTGGGAAGTTAAAGTCTCCCATGATCACGCAGTTTCCATTAGTATTTACTTGATTAAAGACATTAAAAAGGGCTCTATCCATATCCAAATTAGATCCCGGAGGTCTATAGCACACCCCAAGCACTATCGTAGGAGAGGCTTTACTAGTTTTCTTCCCCAATGTAATTTTTGCCCAGACGGACTCTGTCTTATCCATTGCATCGCTTCTTATTTCTTTACATTCTACCTCATCATTGATATACAATGCGACTCCACCCCCTTTACCTTTGTTTCTGTCTTTCCTAAACAGCACATACCCTTCAATACCTGTAGTCCAGTCATGACTACTATTCCACCATGTTTCTGTTATCCCTATAATATCTGGTTTCACTTCCTGCACCAGTAGCTCTAGTTCCTCCATTTTGTTACCTAGACTCCTCGCATTGGTGTACAAACATCTTAATTTTTGCTGTTTGGCCTCGCTCACATTTTGTACCCTATTAGGCACAGTCATTCTACAGCCAGTATAACCTATTAGACTAGTATCCACACCGCCCTCGCTCCTTATATACATTCTCCTACCCACGGCTGTATCCTTTCTTACTTCATCTTCTTCCCTCTCAATGCTAAAATCTGGCGTGGAGATTTTCTGGACATCTCCCATCCATCTCCCCCCAATTCCTAGTTTAAAGCTCTCTTTATCAGTTGTGCCAGCCTCGATCCTAGAAGTCTATTTCCTTCCCTACTCAGATGAAGTCCATCCCGAGAGAAATGTCCTCTGTCCGTGAATGCCTCCCAGTGGCCATACATCCCAAAGCCCTCCTTATAGCACCACTGCCTAAGCCATCTGTTGACAGTCATAATCTTGTCAGACCTTTGTTGCCCTTCTCTAGGAACAGGAAGGATCCCGCTAAAGATCACCTGAGCCTCAATTTCCTTAAGCATCATCCCCAGCCTAGCATAGTCTCCCTTGACACTTTCCAGCGAGAATCTGGCTATATCATTTGTTCCCACATGAAGGATAATTAGGGGATTCTTTCCCGCTCCCTTTAGGATCCTTTTCAACCTCAGGTCTACATCCCGTATCTTAGCACCCGGAGGACAGCACACCCTTCTATTCTCAGGATCAGCTCTAGTTACAGGCCTGTCTATTCTTCTCAATAAAGAGTCCCCGATCACATAGACCTGCCTTTTCCTGGTGACAGTGCTATTCTCCAGTCTCTCCCCTGTTCCCTCTGGCTGCAAGTTCTTTCCATTCCTATTTTCCCTTACAATCCTCTTCAACCCATCCTGTATCCTCCTGGGGCTCATATTTGGTGTAGTCTCCCTTGACTCTTTCTTTTTTCCTATAGGACTAGCCTCTCTTCTCTTCTTCCTTACCTTTCCACCTTCAACAAGTACCTGCTGAGCCCCTTCATTTTCCAACTCTGCAAACCTGTTCCTAAGCTCTATTTCTCCTTCACTAGCCCGTCTTTTTCTCTGCCTGGTTCTTTGAGTCACATGTTTCCACTGACCACTTTCCTCACCCAGTCTCTCCTCAAAATTCCCCAGCCCTGCTTCCATCCGTGAGTCTGAGCTTTTCCCTTCAGATACCTCATATCTTTGCTCCATCATCTGCTCAAACCCCTTCCTAAACTCAACCAGACTTTCCACCTGCATCTCCAAACCTTGGATCTTTTCCTCCATCAGCTCTATCAGACGGCATTTCATGCAGAAAAAACTTACCGGTTCCCCCCTCCAGGATCATGTACATACCACAGCTTCCACATCCAGTCATCCTCAATGTGTCTTTCACTACAGGAGTCACTCCCACAGCTGCCTCTGTATCTGTCATCTCCTTCCCACCTAAATCCTGTTAATCTGGGAAACACAAGCCACACCAAAAAGACCACCCCCCCCCAGCAAAAGCAAACCCCAAACAAGCACCGCAAGCCAAACTCCCCTGTTTAGAGCTCTGTTTGCTAGTTCCTGTGCCGCTGCACGACTGGCTGGCTACCTTTATAGGGCCCCTAGTCAGAAGCCCCACCCCCTAGGCAGGGCTCAGCTGCTCTCTCAGCACTAAGCCCCACCCCCTAATCAGGTCAGCTGCTCTCCCAGCACAAAACCCCTACACACACACACACACACACACACAAATACAAATACAAATACTAAAAATACAAAACCAAGTACAACTACCTTCTCCAACAGAACTCCCACTCAAACTCCCCTGTTTAGAGCTCTGTTTGCTAGCTCCTGTGCCGCTGCAGCTGTCTGAAAAATTTTACTATTATGGGCCTGATCCTGCTGTTTTTATACAAACTGGAAGTCCATATGAATTTTGCCTGCTTTAGAACTGAAGGATCAGTCTCCATTTTGTTTCGTTCTGCTGATTGTACTCAATACATTTGTAAATTGTGGCTTGAAAACTGATATTTAGTATGTGGAGCACTCCTGCACAAGATTAGGCCCCAGATTCAAGCTACCTTTCAAGTAGTTATACATTACTAGGCTTTGTTTAGTTTATTTTGAATTGCATGTTAGGTATGGGTTTTCAGACTTCTAGCTCCAGGGAATTCGTGCTGAAGGTTAATTGTCAGATGGTCTCAAATTAAAATAGCTGTGAAACAATTGACCTTGTTTCTTGTGTATATATGGACAAAGCGGGTGACATGTTAGTAAACTTTGTAGACTTTGTATAAATTGTATAGCAACTGACTTCCTGATGACTCACCCTGTTTACCTACTGTGACAGGAGAGTGAGAGAAGGCAGATATATTAGCCCCAGGTTAAGTAGGTCCCTTTTCTCTGGGTAAGGTAACAGGGGAGGTTCCAGAACAATCAGGAACTTTCTGGAAACAATTAAGGCAGACAGGTTGATTAGAACACCTGCAGCCAATCAAGAAGCTGCTAGAATCAATTTAGGCAGGCTAATCAGGGCACCTTGGTTTAAAAAAGAGCTCACTTCAGTTTGTGGTGCATACGCAGAGCTGGGAGCAAGAAGCTGAGAGTGAGAAGGCATACTACTGGAAGACTGAGAAGTACAAGCAATATCAGACATCAGAAGGGAGGTCCCGTGGTGAGGATAAAGAAGGTGTTGGGAGGAGGCCATGGGGAAGTAGCCCAGGGAGTTGTAGCTGTCATGCAGCTGTTACAGGAGCCACTGTAGACAGCTGCAATCCACAGGGCCCTGGGTGGGAACCCAGAGTAGAGGGTGGGCCCGGGTTCCCTCCATCCCCCCAACTCCCTACTTGATACCGGAGGAGTTGAGCTGGACTGTGGGTTCCACCAGAGGGGAAAGTGTCTGGCCTGTTCCTCGATCCACTAGGTGGATCAGCAGAGACTGCGGGGATTGTTCTTCTTCCTTTCCCCATGCTGGCCAGTGATGAGGCTAACTGAGTGAACAGCAGATTTGAGCCACGAAAGTGGCCAAATTGAGGGCTGCCGTGAGCCTCTGAGGTGAGAAAATCCGCCAATAAGCACAGGACCCACCAAGGCAGAGGGGGAACTTTGTCACACTATGCAACTGCTGACCTTATGAAATTGAAACCTTGTGGGCCTTGTTAACCTGGTTTTCTAAATTTGTTGAACCCAACAGATGGCCAAATCTACCCCTTGGCATGTTTAAAAGTGTGGACGGGGAGAATAGAATCATGTCTTTTGGGTCTCTGCTTCATAATCCTCTGCTAGACGCAGTACTGGAGGCAGTGAAGATCAGTTGTTTGCCAGCAATTCCCATGGAAGGCTGAGACCTGCAAGAGCAGTTTTATACCAAACCCTAAATGGGATGTCTTTAATGCTAATGGCCCAGATCCTCACACATAAGAGGCAGTCTATGCACAAAACTCCCCCTTTTATTATAGAGTGGGCCTCAGGCACCATCCACTCATAACTCTCTCTCCCTCTCCTTCCCCCTAAGGCCCTTCAGAGGGTATGGTGTGCTGTGTAGACTAGGTATCAGGGATATATCACACAGTAGCCAGGCCCAGGTTGAAGACCTGGCAGAGTGGCACCAGTGAATCCATGCTTCCAGGTTGGTGGGGGTCAGAACACTTGTGGAGGTGCTGGGCCTCTGAGTGGCTTCTGGGGATCAGCCATGTTTTAAGAGTGGAGGTAAAGTGGTTAGGAAACGTGACCTTTTCAGTTCCAGCTCCCCAACAGGGGTAGCTGTGTGGAATCCCTCTGGAGCTTTTCTCCTTCTGAGACCCCTCCCATGGGCTACCTGTGCAAGAGATATTATGGGTTTATAGTTGCCAAATTATAATCTCATTCAAGAAAGGCAGAAATTGTTTCCATCAATGCATAAGTTGCATTGTACAGAAGTACATGGTTTCTATTCATATGTTTCTTATTTTTATAGCTGTAGAAAATATTTTTCATGATTTTTATGGCACATTTCACAGGCAGTATAATGTGTCAGACTTAATGTTGCTGTTAACTTTTTATATTACCTGTTGTGCTTTCTTTTTACTGTCACCTTAACACTGAATTCCACTTCATATTTCATTAGTCATAGAAATGTATACGTAAGTATACTTGGTAGTGCACAAGTCACACTTTTAAAATGTGTATGGAGAGAGAACTTGTGACGTAGACATTCTAAAGGCTTAGGAATTACCATTTTCCATCTTATTTGTGTATCGAGCCTTTGGAAGAAGTAATTTACTTTGTTGGCAAACATAAAAAGATCTTCACAATGTTATTTACTCTTGAGGAAATAAATAATATCTTCTAATTCATTTTAAGAGCAGTAAAATCAAACACTGCTGTTAGCATAGTGTGGTCTATGGTGTGTGATAATGAAACAACATGAGGCGCTGGTGATTAAAGAACGGGCAGTTTCACTGTGCCTACGTGTCTGCCATTGAGAACTGCTAATCTTCCAAGTTCAATTTAAGTTTAGTGAGCAGAGAAAATGAGGAGGGGTAGTATCATTCAGTACCAGAAAATGGTTAAAATTAGAAATACAGTTGAAAAATTACTCGGAAGCATGACCGGCTATAAATTGTCTTGTTTTTAAAAAAAAAAAAAAAAAAAAAAAAAAGGATATCCTAATACAGACAGGAGTGCTACAGCTCTGAATTGTGCATGTTAAATTAGACGACATTGAGAAAATCAATTATTATAGTAGTCTTTAATTAACAGATTTTGTTCTGAATTTTGTGGGAAACGTACTACTGTCTTTTAGGAGGGAAACTGTTCATTAAAGCCTTAGCACAACCTAGTCATTCAGAAGAATTTGTTACATCTAGGAATGAGAGTAGGAGATCTTGTAGCAGTTCTTATGTTCTTAGCAAATTAAAATTCAGAAATGTGGTTTCATGTCCACAAAATGAAAGAGTCTTTGTTGTATGCATTGCTGTATATTGGCAGCAGGTTAAAATGCTCTTTATTCAGTATAGTGTCTCTCATTTCCTCTTCTTGGAATTAGTCATGATCAGTAATTAAGCTCATCTTTCACCTTGATAGGAATGCAAACACTTTCACCTAGAGTAAACTCCTGAGGACAAAGAGTGTATTTTCAGTGAGCTTGTGATTCAGTGTGAGAGTTCTTTTTGTTGTACTGTCTTCTCAAGATGCAGCAGGGTACTTCTGCTGCACTCAGAATTACAAGGCATTGAGTAACAATTATTTGGACTAAATGCCAGTTGGATGTTTTGTTATAAGAAAAGTAAGAGCAGGAAAATCTGCAGCAGACCTATTTGTTTCAATTAGTTAATCTGGTCTGCTCTAAAATTGTTTTAATCGCAATAGGAATGTCCTCTGGATTATAAAGGTTTGTTCTTTTTTGTTTGTTTTTTAATCCAACCCTGAAAAATTAAAACAAACAGACAAACCAGACCAGGTAGTTCCTCTTCCACAAAGGACAGCATCAGTGGCAGAGGGAGCAATAGTAATGTTATGAGTAGTGCCCTATCAAATTCACAGCCATGAAAAATGCATCACAGACCATGAAATCTGGTCTTTTGTGTGCCCCATCAGTAGCAGCACCGAGGTAAGGGTGGCAATACTACACCATGCCACCCTTACTTCTGCATTGCTTTCTTCAGAGCTGGGCAGCCAGAAAGTGGTGGCTGCTAACTGAGGGCCCAGCTCTGCAGGCAGCAGTGCAGAAGTAAGGGTGGCAATACCATACCATGCCATCCTTGCTTCTGCTGCTGGCGGTGGCTCTGCCTTCAGAGCTGGGCTCCCGGCCAGCGGCCGCCACTCTCCAGCTGCCCAGCTCTGAAGGCAGTGCTGCCGCCAGCAGCAGTGCAGAAGTAAGGATAGCAGTACTGCAACTTCCCCTATACTAATCTTTTGACACCCCCATAATTCCTTTTTGGGGTCAGGACCTCTACAATTAGAACACTGTGAAATTTCAGATTTAAATACCTGAAATCATGAAATTTGCGATTTTTAAAATCCTGTGACTGTTAAATTGACCAAAATGGACTGTGAATTTGGTAGGGCCCTAAGTATGAGCTGGGTGAAACCTTGTTATGGGTTGAAGTTAAAACCTCATTCGAACTGATGTGTGAATGTGCCCATCTTCATCAGAAACACTTAAGGAGCCACATGTAAAACAAAGCCTAACAGACTCTGCCCAGTGTGGGGAAGGGTTCCACTGGATATTGTGACAGGATGTCAGTGTGTGTGTGTGTGTGTGTGAGGTAAGGCAAAATATACACAAACTGAGAACCAACAAGAAAAAAGAGAGAGGCAGAAGCAGAAAAGAAAATCAAGAAATAGCCTTGTGAGCATTGTGTGACCCTGGAAAAAGCTAGAGAGAGCTCTTGGTTTTGGGTCTGGTGTTGGCCAAAAAGGCTTGATTGAGACTGTAAGCTAAGAAATGGCATCTTTTGTGCTTGGTTCCTCCTGTGTTTGGAGAAGCAGGACTTTGTACGTTCCTTGTAAATAAACGAGATTGCATAAAAAATAATCAGACTTCCATCAATTTCTACTTCCAACTGGAGCATCCCTGGCCTGAAATTTGACTAGCTACTCAGATTACCTTTGTCCTTTTTGATCCAACAAACCTTACTCCCAGTGGTATGCCACGAGTGGGTGCTCACACACAAATGAGGAGGTCAACTAAATTGAGCCACGGTGATTTGCATTATATTAGAAACAGAGGGAGAACTAAGGGGGAGTTGTTTGTCAAAAATAAAAACTTATAGCAAGACAACTGAGTTCTAAATTTTTAAGACGTTACAAAATACTTTTTAAAAGAATTCTCTAATCAAGAATGTGACAGTGATTCATGAAGTGGGGACTATAGCTCTGAAGTAAGTCTGTAGTTTTGTTTTTGTTTAATTCAATTCTGTAACTCTCATTTCCTGCTTTTGGAATTAGTCATGATTAGGATTGAATGTGAATTGATTTCTGAGCTTTTTAAGTGAGTGCTGATTACTGAAGCAGTTAAGATTATTTATATGGGGGATATTTTCAAAGGTACAAAAGGCAAATTAGGCACTTAACTTTTCTTCTGTGTCTTTGAAAATCTTCCATTATACATTAATTAGGGAGGTTTGCAAAATGGAATCCTTTCCACTGACTTCAATGGACTTTGGATCAGCATTAGTCAGCAGTGAGGTATATGGGCTTACTAGTATTACAGTTAAAAGGAGAGTATGTTCCTCAGTAACTGACTAATCGAGAGATCCTCAGTTTCATACATGTGCAGTCCTGCCTTTTCTTTTAGAATTCACATAGACCAACAAGAGTTACAGGAGGATTCTGTGATTTAACCTGAAAACTCCTCTCCTGGAGTTGGAGTGTGTTTTTCATTTTAACAAACTAGGGTTGCAAACAAAAGCCGAGCAATTTGTCGAGTATTAGGGTAGTCTATTGCTAAGGTAGTCTATAGGGTAAACTTTACTATGTCCTGTATAAAACGTGTATAAAAGTTGTCTTTAAAAAAATCTGTTTTTAATTGTACAGGGTAACTAAGTATTTCTGAACGTTCCCCTCTGTACCCACATGCTAATAAAAACAAAACACCCAAACTTGTTTGTTCTCTTGAATTCTTATCTGAATGTTCAGTTGCATATTCTTCTAACTAATCTGTTCTTAAAATAAAAAGTTCAATAATTTGTTCAATCTCTGCAGCGCTAGTAAGTGAAAAATCAGTACGACCCCGTGGCTCTCTGGTGGCCTATATGAAATCAGTTGGTGGTCTCAGTCTAGTTCCTAATGGCCAGTGCACCTCTCTGTACAGCAAACATGGTACTGTAATTGGCACATTTTATTTAGTATTGACAGAGAGGTCAATCGTTGAACAGGCCCAGGGGACTGAATTTACGAGCAGTAGATTTTCCAGGTGTGGATGGGGCACATTGATCTCCCCCACCAATGTGGAGAAGCTTGACGTACTGCCATGTGCACTTTACCTGTCATGTGCATGAACAGAGGATTTTAATCTCCAGAATTGCTGATCCGCAACCTTTCACAAAAACCAAAATTATTCTACAGCAACAACTAAAAACTAAGTGGTTACAAGAGTTGGCTTTATAAGCATGTGCAGTATGTAAGCATACATAAAACGGAGAGTGAAGCCAGTCTTTGTAGGCTACAGTTAGAACCCTGTTACAGATCTCCCAGAAAATTCTCAAAATCTCCCACATTACGTGAAGACAATTCTAGATCTCCTTATTTCCCCCAGAAGTTAAGAAACTAATATTAATTATTAATTAATAAAACTGAGCATGCCCGTGCTCAGTTTTTCTACAGTCTGTGGTGTTCACTCTTATTAATTTTAGGTGTTTCCTTTAGTTTGATGACTTTCTTACATTTAGAAGTTAATCAGCCAAATCATGCTTTTGTAAAGCCAAAACTCTCCTAGTGCAGCACAAACAAAATATTAGCAAAGGTCACTAACTTGACATTCAACAGCACATCTGTCTACCTCTTCCTTTCCTTTCTAGATGCGAAGTAAGTGCCTTTTTGACTCTTGCATTAAAAAAAAATGACCTCCTCACTTGGGATATGTCTTCATTGCAGAGTTTACTTGAGATAGCCATGCCCATCTGTGAGTCTCCTCACTGTTAAGCCACACTTGAGTCATACCTGTGTTGCCATGTCTACACAGGTGTTGCAGCAATCTGGGTGAAGCACTAGAATTTCTGGAGACATATCCCATGGTACTCGGTGGTACACTAAACTGAGCCACATTAGCAATTTTTTGCGGTTTATTGTGGGCAAATTTGTCTATCCTTCTTGGGCCATTGTGTGTGGAAGTGTTCTGAGCCCACCAACACAATAAACTAAAGCACTTCCCTATCTCTGCTAAATTAACTTACATTCATGCAGCAGGCATGGGAGGAAGCTATCAGCTACCTCCTAACATTCCATTAATTCAGAGAATGTCATCAGTCCAACTGTTTCTATGCAGAATCACTACCTAAAGGCTTACAGCTAGTACTTGAAATGTGTAATTTCCCCCATCCATCTTGAGAAGTCACATGCCAGCTGAGCTATTTGCAACATGACTTTCTCTTTTTAAAGTGTTCACCTCTGTTTTCTTGGCACTTGCTGCAGTGGCATTTCAGTAAAGAACTAAGAAAGGAGTATATTTTCAGAAATGAGGCACATTTTGAAAGAACATCGTTTTTTCTAATGGTAATTTTATATCTAATACAAAATGCTTCTGAATGGGCACTGTTATATTAATTTAAATGAAATAAGCTAACAGTGTTAATATAACCCTGCCACTGTCTAACATTAAATGATGTTGAAAAAAGTCTGGTTCATCAGCCAGCTTAGCACCATGGCAAACACACCAATAAATTTTTTTTAAACCTTTTTATTAAAGATACAGAAAAGAAGGAAAAACAGCTATAGCATTTGAAATGTAAAATAAGTTAGGCCTTCATTTTAGCATTGTCAGACAGCAGAGTCTTTTAAAATCTTTCATCAAAAAAACCAATGTCTTGGGTAGTAATAACTGGCTTTTTAGGGAAAAGAGAAGTTAGTTGAGATGGGCTGGAGATGTCACTGCTGCTGTTGTTGACATCCATCTTAGAAGGAAAAGCCCCCTTGTTTGACTATCTCTTAGATGGTATCAAAGATGGTATAACGGTCATCTCAGCTAGTGGTTGGGTTCAGCTGGAGCTGGTAGGGGTGGCGATATCACCTGGGACCTTCTCTCTCTCTCTCTCTCTCTCTCTCTCTCTCTGGCCCAGTCTGGTCAGGACACCTCTCCAGATCAGGATGATGAAATCTTGGGGTCCCAGAAAACAGTGTGGGTGGCAGCTATGGTAATGAAGCTTGCTTCAGTAGCCATTGTCTGTTCTTTTTTCTTTCCAGCTTTCCCCACAAAATTTCTTTCTTTTAAGGACCCCAAAAGGGAGCGATGGGTGGCATAGCCTATTCCTTTGTTACATTGTTCATCAATTAGGCCTAATGTCTGACTCGTTAATTGATTTTGGCTCATTAACTTCCGGCTCCTCATCTCCATAACTTCAACACAGTCCTTGAGTTACATCAACTTGTCCTTTTTTGTTCAGACTAATTCAGTCTGTCTATCTCCCTTTCATACCTTTTTCCATCAACATTTGTTGTTATAGATTATGTAACATCGTATGAACTTTTACCTGCTTTTTACAGTTGAGCTCACAATTCAGGTAAATTTGTAGGCCCAATTGTTACAACAGCATCCAAGATCTCCCTGGTTCCTTGTTATTTTCTCCTCTCCCGCCAAAAGGTAACTTACTAGGTCAAATTGTAATTTCTGGTCTTTGCTCCTGAGACACATAAGAGGCTCCTAATTGACTTAAGGTAAACAAAAATAAGCCTGGTTTAAACCAAAACATACCTTTTGCACTGGTTTAACTAAACCAATATAGAGTGACTCATTTAGTTAAACCAGTACAACTTTCCCATGGAGATGTCCCCTCAGATGATTCTAGCCTCACCTCCTATTTCTCTGTTGTTGTTTTTTCAAACTATGCAAATGTAGGACTAGGAAATCAGCAAAAAGGAAAGAGATGCACCTTTTGTGAGGTGTTTTTAAAAAAAAAAAAAAAAATTGTCTGTTAGAGATGTTGGGATGACAGTACCTCTATAAACTACTTGTTCTTTCCCT
The DNA here is from genome assembly GCF_009764565.3 of Dermochelys coriacea. NCBI lineage: Eukaryota > Metazoa > Chordata > Testudines > Dermochelyidae > Dermochelys > Dermochelys coriacea. The sequence continues at coordinate 91,905,030 of NC_050072.1, forward strand.
CAAGGTCCCAGTGCATCAATCAGATGAAAGAATTAAAAGAACAATGTGAAGAGAGGATAGATGAGGTCACAAAAAAAGGCAGTGAGGCACCACAGGCCAAGGAAAGCAAAGACTTGTTGAAAAATTCCAACAAAAACTACCAGGTAAGCCTGTGTGATGTGGTGGTTTTTTTTTTTTTTTTTTTTTTTTTTTTTTTTTCAGAAAGTCAGTTGTACCATTATTTAAGATGTCAGTGGAGCTGTGCTATGTAGCATAGGATGCTACTCTTTGATCCTTTAATATATAAAATAGCAGAAGATTTTCATGATTTTTTTTTTCTGTTATAATGTACTAGATCTTCCTGTTAAGCTTGTGAGGTTAGTGTTTCTGATAAATAAATGAGGAAGTTGCAGTTTGACCTCTGTTGTTTTGAGTGAGGCTTATCTAGGGTTGGAAGTGTCTGGTTTTTGACTGAAAACCCCAGCTGGAAGGGGACCTATGCCGTGTCTGATCAGCACTGCTGACTGGACCACCAAGAGTCCAGTTACTGCAGTAACTGCGATCGACCTCTGCCACCAGGAGAGTGGGAAGAGCAGCTGCTGCTGGAGGAGGCAGGATACTGACAGTGCATAGCATTTCATATGTTAAAATTAAAACACAAGTTTAAAAAACAAGCTTTAAAGTAATATGTTATAAGGCAGATTTCCCATTAATTGTACCTTAAAGGGTTTTGGTGTTGCAGTTTCATTTTATAAAGTAATCTGAAGAATGAAAAATGGTTTGTGTTGAGGCTGAAAAGTCTTCTATTCAGAGTTACCTAGAAAGTTGAATGTCTGCTATGCACCACAAATAAATGTATTCCAGTTTAGCCTTTTTTTCTGTTTGGCAATTGTTCATTGTTAAAAATTGTTCAAATATTTTGTGCAAACCTATTTAATCCTTTGGATTACTTGTGTACTATTCAGTAAATGAATGGGCTGAGTATTTGCTCTTTGTGCTGTGCTTGGTCACCCAAGTCAAAGCCCTGACTTTGTCTGAAATTGGACATTTTTAATATGTCACACACACTCTTTCTACATAAGCCTTAAACATTTTCATAGTTATTTAAGTATTTTTTTTCCTTATAGACATTCTTGAAAACAAATTGCTGTATAAATGTTTGTATAATACACAAAGGTGCAAATACTGTCCAAGTGAATTTGTGTGTATTATTCAGACATTGTTTGTAAATACTTTATTCCAATATTGGTTCATCTCTAGCTTTACTGAAGCTCAGGCAGGAAATTTTTTTTGTGCAGGGTGCATGTGATTTTCTACACTATTTGTTGGCATTGATAGTTTATGTACCGGGCCTATAAAATATTTTATATGCTCCCTGGCTTCTATGATCTTATGTAGAATTGTTCTTCTCCTGTACACATTGTAAAGAGCTCTATTACAGAAGAAGTAAGAGCTTTATTACAGCCTAGTTTTCAAATTGCAAGAAGTTGATATAGGACAGCAGAAACTTAAAGTGCTGCTCAGTTTTATGCTTGTAAAAGCAAACTAGCTTAGCATTTAGCCAGTAAAATGCTTATAGGAGTGGGTTTTTTTTGTTTTTTGTTTTGTTTTGTTGCCCCTAAAATTTCAATGGCTGAATTTCTAAAGTGGCAGAACATTTAAGCTGATATTCTTTTACCACCATTAAACTTTAAGCAGTTCACTAGAGTAAGGGTTTCCTGGTATATGCTCTAGTGTTCTATCTCTAGCCTACTTGTAAATTATTCAGTGGCCCTTGCTTTGCTTAGCTGGGGGAGACTGACAGTTTAACAGATCTCACTGTTAAGGAGTTTTCTTGATGCTATATTTAGCCTAATTCCATTGCATTACAGTGAAACCTGATTAACTGAAGCTTGGTTCTCATAATCCTGGAGTACCTCTATCCTGGGGTTTCTTGGTGCATGCCCCAGTAGAGCCAGCCAATTGTCATTCCTTTTGCTGCACTCCTGAATTGGTGGACCAGAGAGTTTCTTCTTTATAGTGAGGCCACCAGCTTCCTCCTTTCATCTGAAACCACTTTATCTGAGACCTCAGAATACCCCTAACGATTCAAATAAACTGGACTATTCCATATTCTGTATACCATATTTGGAGCTCAGTTGACATTTCTTTGTGACTGATTTACCTTGTCATCTGATCCTGATGTCTGCTATGTGGTTACTTGTGCACACAGTCTCTGTATCAATGAACACTCATGCTGTAGCAAATTGTGATGGCCAAAGTGGTCTCTGTGGCTTTGTAAAGCATTTGCTGTACTAAAGCCACACTTGTTAGCTACTAGCTGCCTTTGTGAACAGTCCTGCTGGTGGTCAACAGGTGTGATAAAGAAGCAGATGGTCCCAATGAGGTGGATGAAGGATTACAATCCTTTTTTGGATATGGCGGCATTTACGGGTTTGCAAGATGTCCATCTTAATCTGTTTGCCACTCACCTACTCTCTGAGCTTGGATAAACTTGTGATCAGGCATTACGACAAGTAAACAACAAAAATATGTGCATTGAGTGCAGATGAGGAGGGCAGGACTCCTAACTGGTAACATCAGAACAGTCCAGGTTGAACTAATTCATATATCTGAATTAGGCTGCCATAAATTAGTGTTCCCAAAACTTATTGAAAGCTAAGCCCTCCTTGAAAAAACATCAGTAGCTCCTCCAGCCCAGCATGGCAACCTGGGGGCAAGTTGCACTGCCTTTTTTCTGTATCCAAAACTATTTCTAGATGCTCCAGACCGACATGTCCTTCCTGCTCGGAAACGTTGCTTCAGAGAACAGTAGCCCCTGATGCACTATGCATAGAACTAGTGAATCTGATGGTACTGGGTAGAATAGTACTGGAAGAGGCATGATACCAAATTGCTTTGTCTGTGGAAACTGTGCTGCTGCCTGTTTATCAGGGTTGCGTTTTATTTCTGACTCCAATGAAGATTTCAGTTCAAGTCTATTTCTTGAATTGGTTTTAGATGCATTTGGATTTCTCTAGTCAGGATTAAAAATCTGAGCGTAGGAATATTTGGATGGACAAATCACATATGTCTGTATATGCTTTTAAGGGTAATATTCAGCTGCCAACTTTTAATCGACCAGAGCTCCAACTGCATGACCTGGAAGAGCAGAAAGGAGATAAGGAGCAAGAGAAGGACAAAATTCCTGGAAATGTAGCTCTAGAAGCATCAAAGCCAACACCCAGTGTAAAAAAGGTAGCAGAGATTGAGTCTCATGGAAACAATGGTAAGATTGGCTAATTACAATACTAACACCTTAATAGCAACTGAGCTGAGAAATGGCTTCTAATTAATTGAATTTTAATTTAATTAAATGTAAAAAAAATTGCATATAACTTAGTTCAGTAGATTCACATTGATCATTGTATTTTTTCCATGCTTATGGAAAGTTTTATAGTTAATTGCTAATGACTGTCAAATATTTTTTTTTAATTAAAATACTTCCATTAGCAGAAGAATATTAAAGTAGTAGTGGCTAGATCCACAAAGAGGACTTGGGCTCAGCTTTGAAACACCTACCTTTAGGCACTGAAATGCATCCGATGAAGTGAGCTGTAGCTCACGAAAGCTTATGCTCTAATAAATTTGTTAGTCTCTAAGGTGCCACAAGTACTCCTTTTCTTTTTAGGCACTGAGGCTCCCTATACGATGCATGGGAAGAGTTCGGTGCCTAAGAATGGGATCCACAAAAGCCAGCAAGCTAAGTGGGGAGCTGCCTAAGATAGGCAATAGGAAATACTGAGGAGAAGTGCAGGGACTAGTCTTGCTCCTTAAAAGGACTTAAGCATCCACCTCTGGACCAGACAGTCGTGAACCCTCTCCTGGAGTTAGGACTGATTGGACTTGGGAGCCTTTCTTGCAAAAAAACAGTGGTGGTGGGTCAGAGAAAGAAGAAGTGACTCTGTAGACGAGTGATTAGTGCACTCACCCAGGTTCCTGTCCCTGCTCTATTGCATACTTGCTTCAGCAGGAAAAAGATTGAGACCTGCCTGCTAGCCCAGTGGTTAGGGCACTCACCTGGGAAGGGGGAAACCTGTCTTTAAGTCCAGGCTCCACACTGGGCAGAGGGAGATTTGAACCTGGGTCTCACACAGGTTAGGTGGCAGCTGAGTTTCTGAGGATTTAAATTTTGGATTTAGACATCTGAAGTGACAATGAGGTGCCTAATCTTTGTGAATCTAGCCCTAGGTATACGCTGCAAGTAACAGGACAATATGTTTGGTAGGCCTAAATTAGTATCCCTAATTTGCTATGGAAAAGATGCTCTCTTTTCTGAAGACTTTCTGAAACAAGAGCTTGACTTTAATGGCCTAAAACATTTGTTTGTTTTAGTAGGTGTGACCCATCTACAACCGCTGGAAGTTATCCTTTAGTCAAACACAAGTTACAGGGCTCAATACAAAAGTAACTAGGTGAAATTTAAGGGCCTGTGATATTCAGGAGTTTAAACTAGATGCTCTAATGGTCCCTACTGGCCTTAAACTCTATAAATATGAATAAATGAATAGTTGCCAGGTTCTCAGTTTAGCATCATGTGTGTTTGACATTCAGTTTCCTCTTTAATTTTTTTAACCATATTTTCTTAATATACAACTCTGAGCATATTGCAGGTTTCATTCCAGAGGATTAGTATTTCAACGTGACTTTTTATATAAGGAGCTTCTTGTGAATTGTATCTCAAAACGCTGTAAGAATACAGATACATGGTGAAAATGACACAGCAGTGTATACTGGGACCAGTAGTGTCCTTGAGCTGTCATCTCCATATTAAAGATGAAAGCAGCTACTACAGGCTATTTATAGAACTCACATTAGGTTGATTCTGTTTAAAGCCAGTTGCATTGCTAGCAGAGAAGTGCATGCACACCCATCCACCCACGTTTTTTACACTTTTAATGCTGTGAGAATAGGCATTTACATAGAACATTAAAACTCAATATTTAAATAAGTCTACTTTGCAAGTCCAATTATTAATTGATCTTCTCACTATAACCTGAAAGGGATTCAGACTTTTTCCATATTTACCATAAAACAAAGACTATGCAGATTTTAAAGCCCTTATGAAATACAAATCCTGCAGTGGTTTCTAATAGTACCTTTAAGTTAGGGTACCCTGATTTATGCCTATACAGCCGTTCGAGTTGATGCAGCTTAAAGAGATGTCCTTGCACAGGAAAAAAAAATTGAACGTGGGTGGGCAGAGAGCAGTTGATTCTGTTCTAGCTTTTTAAAGGCTTAAGTTTTGCTAGGGCCAAAACTCTGCTTAGTGCACAAACTGTGATTATATTGCTTTACAAAAGGAATACATGATCTGGTTGCGGTGAACAAAGAAGAACCTAAAACAGAAGATGAGAAGCTTTTTGTTGATCAAGGACCCCCACATGATTCAGCCAAGAGTGCCATGGATCATGAAGAACTATCTCCTGAACTAAGAAAGGAAGCGAATCCATATGAGGGGATAAATGTTCCTAAAGAAGGTGATGCAGAAAGGGAGTCTGTCAAAATGCAAGAACTACCTGCAGGCCATGCTGTCAATCAAGAAAATGCTGCCAACGAAGAAGTGGAGAGAGAGCACCTCTTAAATTATGATGCTCAGCCAGATGACCAGGAGCCCAATCATGATGGTTAGTACAAAGACTCACTCAGGCTATCTAGCTGCCAAGTGACTTGCAGCTAGATCCAATGATCTTGTAGATTGTTTCAAGGGTCATTTCTTCCCTGCTGCAGAAATGATTAATATAAAATCTAAAATGCCACAAGGCAGTGGTCTGTCATGTGAAAGACTGGTTCTCAGAGACAAGATACCTGTCTTTCTTGCTCTGTGGGTGGACGCTGGAATTTGTTTCCAGCTCTTCTGCTTGTTTGTTGTATTCTGGAGTGGTTTAGGTTCAAATTGCTACTGTGATCAGCAGTCCTGCCTGTTTGGTACAGATGTTGGGCTAAATCTCGCTCTTACTTGTGTAGGTGAAAGTCCATTGACATCAGTCAGACTTCTTATGAGTAATTCTAGTAGGATTTGACCTGGGAACTGGTATAAACTATATTCAGCAAAAGCTGTATCAACACTAGGAATGTGCGTCAGTACGGTGTTGCCAGCAAACCTTTTCTAGTGTAGCCCTGGGCTATAATTGAAGCCAAAGATGCAGGTCTGGTTAAAAACACACTACTTGCTAAATGTTTCAGCCTTTGGGTTTACTCCTGCAAGATTCTGAAAGCATCAATGGAAGCTGAGGGCATGCACCAGCTACAGGAAACTCAATGCTTCACAGAATCAAAGCCATGGAAAGGACAGAGCCTAAGGACAGTTACTATATAGGCAGGCGAAACTCTGGCTGGTAAACACTGAGCAGTGAACTAAAACATAATGGCTCTAGTTCACCAGGCATGAAGTAATACAGAGTTAATTCAGACTCCAGGTACATATATAGTAGTGCAAATTTGCCAAGGTCATATCCAACACAAATATTACTATTTAAAAGTATTTCCTATTAAAAATAGCAGGTTTTTTTGCCAAACCAACAAACACATTTCACCCCCATCCCTCACTATAGATTTATTCTAATAGGTCAAATCCTACTAGAATTACTCATAAGAAGGCCTGTTTTCCCCCCTCCTAAAGAAGCCACAAATATTTTTATGTGGATTTTTTTTCTTTGCATTGGCTCATCTTAATCTTTAGTCCATACCTAATAAGCATTCACTTATGGAACTCAGTAATGCAGAGGCTTTCTTTGGTAAATACTGCAGTACTTTATCACTTACAGTACACAATCCTCCAACTTTATTTATCTAGCCAAAAAATACACAATACATTTAGCATCCATAGACTGTTCAGGTGAAGGAGGTGGGGCCTGAATTTTTTCCATTGCCATTGGTGTATTCTAAGCATTTTGAAGAAATGTCTCTAGCTGAGAGCTGAAAGTACAAATCCAGAATAGGGTACACTACTGAAATATTAATGGTAGGTTGTGCGCCTTGATATCAAGGCTTATATCCAGTATGGGCTACGCTCTTGAAAGGCACATGATCATAGACACTTGAGGTCAGACATTCCATCTAAAAGTGTAGTGGTGCATGTACACATTGTGACAATGGGCAGGTAGTTATATATTGTGTATTAAAATAACTTTGAAAATGTACAGCTTTTCTAGAAGTATTAACTAATCCTACCCACCTCACAGTGGTGCTGCAGTATTAGTCATATTGTACAGCTGGGAAAACTGAAGCAGAGTTCAAGCAACTTGCTCAGTGAATCAGTGTCAGGGCAGGGATTAGAACCCCACCTGCTGACATCCCACCTTACTGCCTTCTGAACAGTGGAGAGCAGACAGATGTACAATCATTGTCTTTATGGGCATCTTTATTATTAGGTACCAGGGCTATTTATCAATACATGGTGTAGCTACACTAGTTTGGCAGCCTAAGGCTCTATAAGTACATCAAAACTTCTAGCTGCAGTCATTATTGCTAGTGGTGCAGTCTTAGTGACAACATTCTCAGCTATATCTGGAATTTCATCTAGAGTACAAATCAAAAGCACACAGGCAACGGGATGTTGCAAAAGAGTTCACACAGGCCAGAAAATGAAGACTGTCTGATTGTAGCAAAATGAAAAGAATCCCCCACTCCCAGTTTTGCTGCAAACCAGTTCTCTGCTTTCCAGGTACTAGAGCATAGGCTGTTGCAGATAAAGCGAAGTCAAAGCAAGAAAAGCCCAAGATTAGTTTTCTGAACTTCATTACAATCTTTTATGCTCCTTGAATGGGATGCATGTAGTTAGGCTAACTTTACATTCAACACTTACTATTCATATCAGTCTTTCAGAGCTGTCATGAAAATTTACCTGCATAGACCCAAAATCTCCCTGCTCACACTCACGATAAAACTGTTACTTACCTACCAAACTAGTTATTTGTCCCAAGTCGTTAGACAAACATCCTTGCAAGGCTGTCATATGTGGACTACCATTGTGAATCCTGAAGGCCTGTGGCTTGTTGGAAACATCTTGCTGAACAGAGGAAACTGTTCATTATTCTTCTCCTTTGCATGTGCCACTAATAGCTGCTACTGTCCTCCTTTCGTTGCCACTTACCATTTCTTTCCTGTAACCTTCTACTAACACTTGCTCTTCCTATCCCACTGAACACTGACTTGCTTAGCATCCTGTGGTACGGGAATTTTAATCTGTCCATTGGACAGATTTGCAGCAAGGGAGATTAGATGAGTGTTTTTCCTAATATCTAACTATAAGGATAATTAAGTACTGGAGCAGGTTACCTAGGGAAGTGATGGAATCCTTGACATTTGGAGCTTTTTAAAGAAGAGATTAGACAAATATGTCATCAGGCGTGGTCTTGGTGTATGCATTTTTGCCTCTCGGGACGGGCAATTGACTAGATGAGCTCTTTTAAGGTCCCTTCCAGTCCTACATATCTCATGCTGTCAAGCCTTCTATATACAAGAGAGTTATAGCAAACTTAGTTCTGAAATTGGATAGGCAACTGCAGCAAGTAAGAATAGCTGAGACCTGAACCTCTAAGCAGAGAGTAATCAAATTTCAGAGGTTTAAGATCAACTCTACAACAGGTAGAATTTGAGTCTGAGGGAGACTGCTTTTCTAGCAACAGTATTCTGCTGCAGCTGTAGCAAGTTGTTGGCCAATAACAAATGAAATTAAATATCTTTATAGACAAACAGGGAGCCAAAGCAGCAAACCAGAACAACATAGCCGTCGACTACAACTCAGATGAGAATGAGGCTGAATCTGAAACTGACAAGCAAGCAGCACTGGCAGGCAATGAAAATAATTTGCATGGTAAAAACTTGATTTTTTTTTTTAAATTATCTTGTACACAGTATATTGTGTTTTTAGAACTGTCCCTTTAAAAGGGTTTTGGGAGGGATGAAACTGACTGGCTTTCTATTAGTCAGTTTAGTTAACCCTGATGCCTTTGTGCTTGCTCTGAATACAGCTGGGGCCAGATTTTGCTATCACAGTTTTACTCTGGTGCAATAAGAATTCAGTGAAGTTACTCCCAATTTACATGAGAGGAGAGAACTGGGCACTCAATACAGTTTCATGGTATATGTAAAAGCAAACCATTATGCGATACTTGTGATATTGAACTATTCTACAATGGACCCAATCCTTCCAATAAGGACTATATTGTTTCTCTTGCTCTGTTCCACATCTTACAAATGCAAAACTTGTCAATTATTCCAACTCTTATAGTATTAAGAATCTCACTTTCTTCCTCCCTCATTAGCCCCAAATCCTGAAGATCTGAACATGAAGAACCACTTATTTGACCAAGGTGAAGAGGAGAGACAGAGGCTGTGAATAAGAAAGTACACCATATGTGACTCAATCACCTGCAAACAAATCCAACCATAAAGATCCAGGTGAAGCTAGAATGCTTGATTGCCATCTCAAGGCTTTAAAAGGGTCCTAAATAAAGTAGATTGCTGTTGGGAAGTTTTAGTACTATGCTTCAATGGTTAAAATTATACTTTGTCTCTTACAAAGGTTTGTTTAAAGCAATTCTGACTTCTGTCAAACTTTTTTTTTACAGTTTTAAAACTTTAATTATCTAGCAATAATTGTAATACTTTTAAACAGTCAGCTAAGTTGCACAATCATAAAACAATGGCATAAAGCAGGGGAAACAAAATAATTCCAAGATCATATATTGAATCCCTACCTGTGCTTCAGATGCTAAACTTAGACTGATCCTCCCCCAGTAAATGGACTTTAGTCCTTATCACCACAAAGGCTGGAATAGTTGACCTTACCCTCTCAAACTACTACAGGGCTTTTGGATAGGTTTTTTCCCCCTCTTGTTAATGATACCTCTCTTCACCACAGAAGAATAGCTTGCTTTCCATTGGAGGTCACTTCAAAGACGCTGGACCTGCATTCACAAAACTAGCAAGGTGGTGTGGATTAGCTTGTACAACTCATTTTAGGAGGAGGATTTGGTTTCTGTAAAACTGACTTGCAGCTCTTGAAGCTACCACTGTCTGTCAGAGGGAAGGCTAAAATGGCATGCCATGTATATTTCTTACTTCACCCATTCACCACTGCATTTAAAGATGTTTTTATATAAGACTCCATGAGTAAACTTGAACACATTGAAGTTATGCATAACAGAATACTTTCTCACTATTAGTGTACAACTTTTTTATTGTAACATGTTGAATATATTCATTATGGTAAACAAACATACAATACCTCCTCATGCCATTAGGAAAGCTTTGGGAGCACTGGCCTCTGCTTGTTACTGCAAGGTGCCTGTTGAAGCAGGAGTTTAAAGTGTGGAAAGTCCACCGCACCATCTATCAGAGAGAGTTCTTAACCATGCTGTTTTAAAACTATTAGTATTTCACACTCTCTTAGCTACCCCTGAGGTTTTGTCCTTGATTCCACTTGTAAATCCTAATTGCTAAAAGTGGGTAGGTTACAGGGATTTGGATCCTGATACTGAAGGTCACCTGTATGCCATACTCCAGTGTGTCAGACAGCAAGAGAAAAGAAAATGAAAGTGGCTTGTATCCTGTAACTGCTTGTTCAAGAGGACTATTTTTATAACTCGAACAAATCCAAATCAAGAGTTGAGATACTAATGCAGAATAGTAGACAGTAAAACACGATTAGAGGAGAGACGAGGTAGTAGGCATGACTGAATTGTACAAAGGACTGCACACTGCATTTAAGTTATACTCTAACAGCGAGGGAAATCTGATGCTTAACTCACTACTCATGCACTTTATTTCCTTTCCAGTTATGTACTGTATGTCATAGCTCACAGTGCCAATATTCTGGCTTTAATAATTTGAGCACAATATTTTGGTATCTTAAATAAAGGTAGTTGCCAGACAATAAATAGGGCTGTGCTCAGAAACTGCATTAAACCTGGCCTTTGTTATACGTAAATGAATGCATATAGACAAGATACGCTTATGAGAGTTGAGAGTTTCTGAATAATGTAACTTTAAATTGTCCTAAGAAAGGCACTGCAATGTTCTCCTCTATACAGTAATAAAGCCAGACACAGAAATATTACATTTCTGAAACTTTTCCTCTCACAATACATTGTGTTCATGGCTTGTGGTTAGGCTATACAAATTTAAGGAAAAAAACAAGCATTTTGTAGAGTGACAGAGAAATGGGAGAGACAAAAGGTCACCACCTCTAAAAATGTGGCCAAAGTTGGGATGTATTGCCTTTGGCAGTAGTTGCAGTTTTTAGTAAAAAGTTAAATTATCTATCCCAACTCTCCAGCTATTAGGTAATATTACACATCAAGCTGTTCAGACAGCTTAGAAAGATAAGGTGGACATTAATTTATGACTGTCATCCATTACATGGGGGTACAGAATCTGTAAATCAAAACTTAGAATCCTAATTATAATTTTTAAAAATGTAAAAGGCAAGGGGCTTATGTCAACTGTATAGAAAAGCATTTTAGAACTAAAACTTTTTGTAGTGGGGCAAGAGAAATTAGATTTACTCAGAACTGTGGTTTTAAACAGCTTTGTATATTGCCTAACACCATTTGTACTCACTTTTTGAGTTTCCTGAATGAAGTTATGAACTTGATGGGGTGGGGAACTGATTTTTGTTCTTGTTCAAAATGTTTTTGCAATGAAGCCTGATCAATTTTAAAAAACATTTTAAAATAAAACTAAATCCTTCTCAGTATGTATTTAACTTTTATTTTAAACAGGGTTGGTTTACTTTCAATGTTAGCTCCTAGTGCAGAGGGGGGGAGGGAGAAAAGGGAAGAAAACTGGTTCATTTACCCAATTTCTAATTCATGTATTCTGTAAATGTGATACAGTACAGAAGTTATTTCTAGTTTCTTAACATGTTAGCTGTTGACCAGCTTGTGTATTTCCAGTGGAAGGTGGTTTCCTTTGAAAGTGAGCAGTCCAGTTTGCCTTGAAGTCTAGTAACAATAATTCTTCACAATGCGGCAAAATAGAGAGGTCAGTGCACTAAAGTATTTTTGTATTGAATTTACATAGGAGAGAAGTTAACTAACTTAATTATTGCTTTCTAATACATTTAGTCTGCCAGTTTTGGGTGTTCAGCTTCAACTTCGATTAAACCATTTTGTAGAGCTGGTTAGAAGTTGTCCAGCAAAACGCTTTACCATCAGTGTTAATTTGTTGAAAGCTAAATACTGTTTTTTCGAGTGATGGTCCCTTTGTAGATTCCAGCTGAATTTAGAAAAGTGTTTTATAATAAACTCAGTCAAGCTCAGAACAAAATGTTTCAATCAACACAAAATGAAGGCTTTGGAATTTTTGTTTTGTGGGAAATTTAAATGTTTCTGTTCCATTTTAGAACAGAGTTTTAAAATTGCATAATTTCCTGCAAAATGAAAAATTCAGCTCATCTTGCCTTCTGGTCTTGCTTTTTAATCCAACTGTTGTTCTTAGCACTGGCTTAGAGTGAGGCATAAACTCAGTCAGGAGTTCTGCCACTCCTAACTTTCACAAAACATCTGCTTGCCTCAAGCAGACTACTGTGTACTGTTGCTTTGAATGAATTTTCAACCCTCTTGTAACAACAAAAACAAACAAGCCTTCCCTCTAGTAATTCTGGGCAATGAGGTAGGCAAAACTTTGCAGAGAGTCTATGAAGTGCCTGCTTTGCTTGCTATATTACCATTTTGACTTGACAAGTGCTTTGCAAGAGTTGGAGTATCAAGACATTTAAAGATTCTGGCCATGATCTTCAAGCTTCTTGAAAGGGCTAGACCCAAGCTCCTCAAAGACAGGCTCTCTGTTACCATCATTTTATGGCAGTTCTGATCAGGAACAGTGGAACTGTCAACTCCAAGGGTGGTGCTCTCAGCTCCATGTCCATGGTTTTGGAACTCCCTTCCATAAGAAATTAAAGAAACTTTACCAGGTTTGGAACATGACCCAATTGTGTGTAAATGCTATGATAAACAATTTACTATACACTCATTTTTGCCTATACGGAAGGTCAGAGATTAATGATGATTAGACTGGATGGTAGACCGATGTACCTGCTGTAAAGTGCTTGGATAGCATACTATCCCGTGCAAATACTGATTAAAGGAACTGCTGTGCAGTTGATTTGAGCAATTAGCCCCTTGTAAGTCATCTTGTCCGGACAGCTACACTATCTAGGTCTAGAAGAAATTCCTTAATGAGATTTCCCCCTTTTCCTTTTGTTACATTTTGGCTTAACTGAGAAGTGTTTAGGGAGACGCAGTGTATTCACATTTATATAAAGGCAACAGAGGCCCATTTTGCTTTTAAAGGTGAAATGAAAAAAGTGAAATTATGTAAATTACATGGGATCAGAGAGTAAAGTAGCTGCCTCTGGAACAGCCTGTAGTTATAGCCATCAAGTGCCTATAAAAATAGTGCTCTTATGCTACAGCTTTGCACTTGCGCCATAACTACACTTCTTTCAAATAAGTTATTTATTTGGCTCAATATACCGGTGAAATTAACGGCCTGTGTCATACAGGCACTCAGCCTCTCCTGGCCTTAAACTCTATTAGTCTATGAATACCTTTTTGAGTTTGTAAGGCTGGGGAAAAATTGTTTTTTAATTGTAAGCTGAGCAAATGTGATGGTAATTAAGATCAAAACCTAGAACCCCAAGGACAAGGGAGAGATAAGAGAGGGATATCAGATCAGTATCGTAGATGTCTGTATATTAATGCAAGAAATATGGGGAACAAACAGGAAAAACTAGAAATAAACACAACTATGGCATAAAGAAAAGGAATACTTGTGGCACCTTAGAGACTAACAAATTTATTTGAGCATAAGCTTTCGTGAGCTACAGCTCACTTCATCGGATGCATTCTGACAAAATAATTCTAACAAAATTAATTTGTTAGTTTCTAAGGTGCCACAAGTACTCCTTTTCTTTTTGCGAATACAGACTAACATGGCTGCTACTCTGAAAACTATGGCATATTTAGATTTGGTGGGATAATATTCCAGAAGGGTTCAGCTGGCTCAGGAAGGAGAGGCAGGAGGTGTTACCTTATATATCAAAACTGTATACACTTGGACTGAGATTGAAATGGAAATAGGAGATGGAATTGTTGAAAGTTCCTGGGTAGGTGTAAAAGAGGTAATAAACAAACAAACCAGGAGTGATGTCATGGTAGGATTCTACTAGAGATCACCTAACTAGGAAGAAGAGATGGATGAGACTTAACTAACAAAAGCATCCCAAACACAGGACTTGGTGGTGATGGGGGACTTCAACTATTCAGACGTCTGTTAGGAAAATAATACAGCAGGGCCCAGATTATCCAACAAGTTCTTGGAACACACTGGAGCAGCAACTAGGAGAGAGGCTGTTCTAGACTTGATTGTGACAAACAGGGAGGAACTGGTTGAGAATTTGAAAGTGGAAGGCAGCTTGGGCAAAAGTGATCATGAAATGACAGCTCATGATTCTAAGGAAGGGTAGGAGGGAAAACTGCCCAATAAAGGTAATGGATTTCAAGAAGGCAGGCTTTAGCAAACTCAGTGAATTGGCAGGTAAGATCCCATGGGAAACAAGTCTAAGGGGAAAAACAGTTTGAGAGAGTTGGCAGTCTTTCAAGGAGACATTTAAGGGTACAAGAGCCAATTATCACTGTGCAGCAAAGATAGGAAATATGGCAAGTGACCCTGCTGGCTTAACCCAGAGATCTTCAATTATCTGAAACTCAAAAAGAGTCCTACAAAAAGCGAAAATTAGGTAAAATTACGAAGGATAAATATAAACAAAGAACAGAAGTGTGTAGAGACAAAATTAAAAAGGCCAAGGCACAAAATGTGATTCAACTAGAGACAAAAGGGTAACAGGAAAACATTCTACAAATACTTTAGAAGCAAGAGGAAGACCAAGGACAGGGTAGACCTATAACTCAATGGGGGACGGAGGGGGAAGACAGACAACAACAACATGTGGAAAAGGCAGCACTGCTAACTTTTGTTTCATTTTTTACCAAACAGGTTAGTAACTATTGAACGTCTAAAATAAGGAAAAACACAAGTTAGAAGTCTTCAAGTCACCAGGGCCTGATGAAATACATCCTAGAATACTCAAGGAGTTAACTGAGGAGATATGAGCCATTAGTGATAATCATAGAAAACACATGGAAGATAGGAAAGATTCCAGAGGACTGTAAGAGGGAAAATATAGTGCCCATCTATAAAAAGGGGAATCGGGACAACCCAGGGAATGAATTACAGACCACTCAGTTTAACTTCAGAACCGGGAAAGATAATGGAGCAAATAATTAAACAATCAATTTGCAAACACCTAGAAGATAACGTGATGAGCAATAGTCTGCATGGATTTCTCAACAACAAATCATGTCAAACTGATCTAATAGCTTTCTTTGACAGGGTAACAAACCTTGCGGATAGGGAGGAAGCGGTAGGTGGTATAGCTTTGACTTTAGGAAGGCTTTTCATGCTGTGTCGCATGACCTTCTCATAAACAAACTAGGGAAATAAAACCTAGATTGAACTACTATCAGGTAGGTGCATAACTAGTTGGAAAACCATTCCCAAAGAGTAGTTATCAGTGGTTAAATGACAAGCTGGAAGGTCATATCCAGTGGGGTCCTGAAGGGATCAGTTCTGTTCAATATCTTCATAAATTTGGATAATGGCATAGAGAGAACACTGAAGTTTGTGGACAGTACCAAGCTGGGAGGGGCTGCAAGGGCTTTGGAGGACAGAATTAAAATTCAAAATGATCTGAAGTAAATAGGATGAAATTCAATAAGGACAAATGCAAAGTACTCCACATAGGAAGGAGCAATCAATTGCACACATGCAAAATAAGAAATGACTGCCTAGGAAGGAGTACTGCAGAAAGGGATCTGGGGGCTACGGTGGATCGCAAGCTAAATATGAGTCGGTGGATCGCAAGCTAAATATGAGTCAGTGTAACACTCTTGCAACAACAAGAAGCAGCAGCGACCATCATTCTGGGATGTATTAGCAGGAGTACTGTAAGCAAGACACAAGTAGTAATTCTGTCACTCTACTCCATGCTGATAAGGCCTCAGCTGGAGTATTGTGTCCAGTTCTGGGCACCACATTTCAGGAAAGATGTGGACAAACTGGAGAAAGTTCAGAAGAGAGCAATAAAAATGATTAAAGGTCTGGAAAACATGACCTATAAGAAAAGATTGAAAAAACTGGGTTTAGTCTGGAGAAGAGAAGACTGGGCAGGGGATATAATTTTCAAGTTCATAAAAAGGTTGTTACAAGGAGGAGGATGAAAAATTGTTCTTACTAATCTCTGATGACAGGACAAGAAGCAATGGGCTTATAATTGCAAGGGAAGTTTAGGTTGGATATTAGAAAAAACTTCCTGTCAGGGTAATTAAGCACTATAATAAATAGCTTAGGGAGGCTGTGGAATCTCCATCTTTGGAGGTTTTTAAGAACAGGTTAGACAAACATTTGTTAGGAATGTTCAAGTAATTACGTAGTCCTACCTTGCGTGCAGGGGCCTGGACTAGACAACCTCTTGAGGTCCCTTCTAGTCCTACACTTCTATGGTTCTATAATGTCCTTTTCAGAGAGTCCTTGTTCAAACCAGAATTTCACTTTAACTCAGCTGCGCCTATCAGACAGGTTCTATTGTACTGCATCATATTCAGCCATGAGTGTTATTAAATCCTTACAAACACTATTATCAGTCAGAATTCATTAAAAGGATTTATGAGTAAATCTGTAATAAAACCAATAAGGTATAATATTGTTCAATAATGCAGTTGATTAAAAACCATTTCACCCATAGATTATTATACAAACCACTTTAAAACAGCAGTTGTCATTCAGGTCATGTAACGACATCAGACTAAAGATACTCCATACAACAGTACTTTTATCCAAGAGATCCATTTCACTTCTGGCTACAGTATAAAATACTCCATTTCAAAGCAGGTATCTGAAATACAGATTACAGTTCAGGTATCCTAATAATAATCTCTTGTCTTTCAAACAAGTTTCACAACTGGGAAATATTTGTGAGGAGAGAAGTCGAATTCTGGAGGAACCTAGAGGAAGAGAAAGTTTTAAAAGATTACTCTGACATATACCACTACTGACTTTATGGACCCCAAAGGGGAATTCATGGCATACTTATCTTGGAAGAAAATGCTAGTTTTGCCTACTTTTTTTTTTTTAAAGCTTTAAAATATCAATAAAGAACACAAACCAAGAAAATCCCTTCAGCTAAAAATCAACTTAAAAAACCCAACATCATCAAAAGCTATTCTGAGTTGTGGATAATAGTCTCTGAAAGACTAGTCACCACTAGTGAGGGCCAAAGAGGGACACTGCCATCTGGGGAAAGCCATCAGCCTTCTCAGTTAGAGCTTGTACTATGATGGAGTGGGTACCAACACAAAGAGGGGAAAAAAAGAAAAGTACAATTGAACTTGTACAAAATAAGGAGGAAGATGGAAAAACTAAAATCTCACTGAGTCAGACATAAGACCTCACATCTCTGCTTTGGGGAAGTCAGTCCCCTTTATATTATATTGGAACCATGCATGAGTACTGAAGAGGTGAAGCACTTTCAAAAAAAAAAAAAAAAAGTTTTTTGAAATTGCTTCTCTTTCCAAGTACACAAGATTAAAAACTAATTGCTGCTGATCTACCCTTCTAACTGCTATCCAACTAGCACCTTACTTCTCGTCCACCCACCCACTTGCCCCTTGTGTTCCCCATACTTCCGTTTCCACCTTCTGGATACTGCCCTACCAATGCTTTCCTCTACTCTCCACCTCACCATCTGCCCCAGGCTCAGCTAATTTCTTCTGTTCACGTCCTCTAGCTGCTGCTGCTTCTCCTCAGTCCTCAACCCTTCTACTGCTTACTTGTGCTTCCTTCGACCCATTGCTATCAACTGCTCTCCCTTCTCTTCTTCTTCTTAATGTCAAACCCTATCCATACACATCTGCTGTTGCTTCAATCCTTAGCCTCGCTTTCCACATCATAGCTCCTGTCTCTGTTGCTATTTACATTCTAGATGCAGCTTCCCAGCTAATTTCCCTCCCAACATTCAAACATTTGAGGGCATAACAAATTTCTAAACTTGAAGTGACAGCTTCTCAACATGTTTCAAGGATCAACACATTCATTTTTTAATTCTAATTTTTTTCCATATTTGGATCAGATCTGTATTCCCTCTAAGGCTAAGAACAGTTAAAAACGGAACCTGTGCATTCTACTATTAGATCTGTGGCCGACATGGAACTGTTTACTGTGTTATTCAGTAGTTAAAGACAATACATTCAATTTGATTGTGATTTTCTTACCTTAGAATCCTTCTTGTGTCCTCCTGCCAGCAGCTTCATGACCACAATGTTGGGTTTAGCAACTTTTAGAATTCGGTTGACCTAACAGAAAGTAGTAAAACTTTCAAGTGACAATTTATGGCCAAGAAAAAATAACTGAAAAAAATCAATCAAGCTGCTTCCATAATGTAACACTTGGACTGAAATATCAATCCCATTTTAAAAGAGGCCAAATCAATTTGTACTAAATTTTCAAATATATAAATTATATTTAACCATCTTGATAAGGCAACTAACTAGTTTAATACAATAGTATTTTTAATATAATAGACCATATAAAACATGGTATTTCATATTCATTCTCATGATGGTCAAACCTCTGGAGATTTCAAGGTATTATTTGTCAAGGGTTGATTTTGTGCTTCATGTTGCACAGGATACATTCCTTCCCTAACAAGCTGCTGTTCTTATACATCATAGTATACAGCGGGCAGTTCAATGTGGGAAGTTGACAATTTTAAATTAAATACTTGAGCACTTTAATAACTAAATTATAATTCATAACAAAAGTATTTCAGTTAGAACTAATGACAAAGCCAATAATGTATTCCAAACAAAAAACTTCCATTTCTCTACATTTCAGTTCAGCCTTACCTCATGATCTGGGTTAGGAATATTCTCCAGTATCATTTTAGCCTGCTGGAAGTGTTTGCTAGCTGCCATATAGAGATCAGAGGACAGTGGAGGGGGGCTGTATTTATTTAGGTCAGACATTTCCTAAATATCACCAAAAAAAAAAGTATTAAAACTAATTGTCAACAGCACATAAACCTTTCTACATTGTTTTCTGATCCCAATCAAAAGCAGTCACAGTATTTAATTAAAACCAGTTTTTCCTTAAGTCAAACTGAGTACTGGTTAAAATATTAACACCACTAAATAGCAGAGGTCAAATTAGTATTTGCTTTAACCAGTTAAATCGTATGTATTGTAATCTTTATTAAATAGCTTATTATTTTAGAACACCAAAAAGCGTGCTAAGACACCTCACAGCACAAATAAACGACATGATTCCTGCTCTGGAGAACTTGCAATCTATTTGCAGCAGTGATGCGATCAAGTAGGCAGCAAAACAGTGGGGAGTAACTAAGGAGGAAAGATGGACAGGGGAAGAACAATAAGAATAGGTGGTTATTAAGCACAGGCTCGTGTGCACAGGTTGGACAAGATTTTTTTAAAAGTTATTTTTCCTTAAAAAAAAAATTGCGTAATTCTAAAGATAGGTAAGATGATATAGCCTTGTTGACACACAGAAAGCAAGGATGGTCTGATTTGCATTTTCAATGTTCATTTTACATACAAAACTGCCTTCATATTTGGTTCATATACCTTACTTGCTTGCAAAGTAATAATACTTCAACTGTTAACCTACCTTTTCTAAATGTATATTATTCTAGCTGAGAGTCTGTCAAATTTGATATCCTTTTCACACAAATGCACACATTACAAAGAGTAACAGCAACAAAAATTGGCAAAAATGTTTAAAAGTCCAATTTTAGGAAAGTTCAATTCATTTTCCTTACCGCACTTACAATGAACAGCCTCTTGTCATTCTATACTTTGCTTAAATAATAACTTAGAAAAATGAAAAAGATACTTTTAACTTATAGCACGGTTCTCAAAGGCATGATACTGTCCTTCAATACATTGAGATGCACCAATATGTACTATAAAATCAGCCACTAGGCATGTATGTGTACATGCAGGGCCTGATCTTACCAGAAAAGTATAAACATATTGAAGGGCAGAGTTGAATCTAAATGTTTTAAGATTGTTTGAAAAAAGAGTTCACCTTGAACTGCAGATAGTGCACTGGTGGTGGCGTGATGACACTGTTGAATGGAGCAAACCTGTGCTCATATCGAACTTGCTCACTATCAAGCTCAAATTTGGGTTTTCTCACTTTACCATCCATGTCAAAAGCTATCATCGTCTAAGGGGAAGGAATGAATAAGAAAGACCAAGGTGAAACCTTTAGCATTTTGTCATAACACAAGCACTACCGCATCTTGGAATCAGCAATGGTACACACAGGGAGGATAGGAAAAAAAAGTCATTCTGAAATACTTTTCCAGGCATTTGATGCAAAAAGGTTTTAATTGTATGTCTCTGGATTCTACTCTTGTTTATTTGTCTGCCTAGAGAATGGACTTTTCATGTGCTTTATAATGCACCAAACAAGTCAGGCAAATGGTTAGCAAGGTAACTCCTTCTCTTTTTAATCTTGAGAGAGAGGATGGAGTGATTCATGAAAGAGCCTACTCAGATATCAGACAACATCAGAAGCTCTTCTGTTGAGTCAGCTAATATTTCACCTCTACTCACATGTCAGAGGGCAGAGAACGGGGAGGCTAGGGAATCAGCATTCCATTTCTTTTAGCACTATATGGTACTTCCATTTCAACGTACCGTTAGTGCTTGTTTTATTATATTTCAGCTAGCATCATTTATAGTTTTTGGTATCCAACCTTGTTTGGTGACAGGGTAGGGCACTATAAACAAGTTCCAGTGCCTAAAGATAATGGCTTCAGCACAGACTATTTATCCTTACTCATATCCATTAGAAGATTTTAAATGGCATTATTCTGTGTCTGATAAAACACTATGTAGAGCAGGAAATTTCTTTAGGGGGCTTGGCATGCCAAAAATGAGGGCTTGATTTTCAGAACCAAGAATAGAATGGACACAAATTACAAAAAAAAAAAAAGAGGGGAGGGAGAGATTTTAATGCTTAACACCACCATACAACAAATTTGAAGCCTATGTACACCATAGGTTCAGTAATAAGTTACCTTGTACATCCCAGCACACATATTCTGATATGCTTGGCTCATGGTGATCTCTCTGCTCAGAGGACGAACTGTAAATTCCATATACACAGATTTTCCACTCAAAATAATGATACAGAACAAATGCAGGCAAACTTTTTTTTTTTTTTGCAACTACTAGTTCATTAAAATCGTTAACTGCAAATATCACATGGTTTTCCTGTCACCTTCTCTAAAAATTAGAAACTCTCCTTTTAAATTAAGACATACTGACATGTTCATTTGGTCCCCAGTTAAGCAAGGTACTTAAGTACATACCTAACTTTTATTCACATGAGTAGTCCCTGGACTTCAATGGGACAATTTACATTCTCAAAGCTAAGCACAAGCTTACGTACCTCGCGGAACTGGAGCCCAATAGAACAATTTAGGAATATAATAGAAATGTGATCTGACAATAAGTACTCCACCTCACACTCAGACAAATGTTGCCTTCTTAAAGCTATACTTTTTGTAGGACAGTGTTTTCTAAAGCATAGGCATGCTCCCCTGGAAGTGTGGAACAGCAGCAGTAAACATTTCTCCCACAGTGTGGTGGTAACATGGCGCAGTTAAAAGAGAGAGGCAGGTAATTTTGTCTTTTTGAAGAGAGGCTCAGTTTGCAAAGAGTTAGGAAGTGCTGGTGTATGGATTAAATCATATTCAATTAATCAAAAACAAGTTTCACATGCAGCCCCAGGCAACAACCCCATTTTTTTTTCCTAATAGAAGACAGTAAGGACAAAACACTAACCTCACAATTATAAGAATCAGGAGTAACTCTTTGGGTATGTCTGCACTGTAACACTGGGCTCAAGCACAAACTTCCATTGCATCTACCCAGCAATTGGACCATGGTCCCAGGTCCCTGCAGGGTCTGAGCTCAAGTTAAGTTGGGACCAGGGTTCCGAGCCCTATTGCCTTGCAGTGTAGATGCAGTCTTGCTTCATTCAGACCCCGGGGGGTCAGCCAGAAGTATCTCACAATTCCATAGGACAACTTCCTTAACCCTCTCTATCCCAGCAATCTGCAATCCACTCTATTGAAAACAGAAGCCACCACCCCTTTGTAAACAGTAGCTGCTCAGATCAGCATTAACCCATTCTCTTCTGATCACCAATCTGTCAGAGAGCCTCCTGGGTTTGCAATGGAGAGTGAAACAATGAGGCCTTTTGCAAAGTGAGCTGCTTCCTGGTAACATGCAGGGCAGGCAGTAAAGTCTTCCCACAGTGCACCACGGTCCTAGGGCTAGAGTGGCCACATCTGGGGAGGGGGATGGTTCTAGGGACTCTGGGATATGTTTACTTTGACTCGGGTCTGTGCACTGCAGTGTGAATGCAAAAGCCCTAGGTTTGAGCATGGGTTAGAAAAGTATCAACATTGGGTTAAAATACAATGTAGATACTCATGCCCAGGGTTCCCTAACACGGGTCAGCTGACTTGAGTCCCACTAATCCTGGGCTTACATTGCAGTGTAGACATACCACTTGAGGTCAGTGAAGTTACACAGGTATAATGCCAGTATGAGAGAAATAAATGGGACACACTAAACCTGTTCTACCTTTTTTCTTTTTCTTTGTTTTCTTACTACTACGGCCTTTCTGCTGCTCTTCCATTATTCTCTCTTCTGCCATTTGAGAGCTATCAGCACGGCTCAGTGTTGACATCAGCCAGGCATAGAGAAACTCAGACAGATACCTACAATAAAATAGTATCCAGCTATTATATACTACACAGCAAACTATATATAATGCATGTGCTGTTATTACACATTGTGCATTTTCTTTCATGAAGAAAACAGATGGCTATACTCAATTGATATTTCCTTGACCAGAAAGCTCAGTGATGGTATAAAATGACTTTTGTTCTTTCGCTATTTTAAATCAAAGCCATGGTATTGTGTAAGTATTCAGTTACATGACTTCTAACCATTTCAAAAATATTTAAAAAGACTTCAGGCTAATACTTTAATAATCCAAGAGTTTAGGAACAGTACATATTAAATTACAGACACTACGTATTTTATAGGAGTTCCTTTTAAATTTTTTTTAAACTAGTATTTTTTTTAAAATATTGACAATGCTTCAAATGCAGTTAACTCACGCGATAAACTAAAAAAAATTAATCACAATTTAAAAAATTGCCATTAATATCGCAGTTTTAATTGCACTGTTAAACAATAGAATACCAATAGAAATTTATTAAATATTTTTGAATGTTTTTCTACATTTTTCCACTGAATGCATCCGATGAAGTGAGCTGTAGCTCACGAAAGCTTATGCTCAAATAAATTTGTTAGTCTCTAAGCTGCCACAAGTACTCCTTTTCTTTTTGTGAAGACAGACTAACACGGCTGCTACTCAAACATTTTTAAACATATTGATTTCAATTACAATACAGAATACAAAGTGTACAGTGCTCACTGTATATTATTATTTTTATTACAAATATTTGCATTGTAAAAATGATAAACAAAAGAAATAGTATTTTTCAATTCACCTCATACAAAGTACAGTAGTGCAATCTCTATCATGAAAGTGCAATTTATAATATATATATATATTTTGTTACATAACTGCACTCCAAAACAAAACAATGTAAAACTTTAGAGCCTATAAGTCCACTCAGTCCTACAGAGAAACAAGTTTGTTTACATTTATGGGAGATAATGCTGCCCGCTTCTTATTTACATTACCTGAAAGCGAGAACAGGGGTTCACATGGCAATTTTGTAGCCATCATTGCAAGGTATTTACGGGCCAGATATGCTAAACATTTGTATGCCCCTTCATGCTTTGGCCAACATTCCAGAGGACATGCTTCCATGCTGATGACGCTCGTTAAAAAAATAATGCGTTACTTAAATTTGCGACTGAACTCCTTGGGAAATAAATGCATGTCTCCTGCTCATATATTTCGTGTTATAGCAGTCTCAGATGATAACCCAGCATATGTTGTTCATTTTAAGAACAGATTTGACAAAATGCAAAGAAGGTACCAATGTGAGATGTCTAAAGATAGCTACAGCACTCGACCCAAGGTTTAAGAATCTGAAGTGCCTTCCAAAATCTGAGAGGGATGAGGTGAGGAGAATGCTTTCAAAAGTCTTAAAAGAACAACACTTTGATGTGAAAACTACAGAACCCGAACCACCAAAAAAGAAAATCAACCTTCTGCTGGTGGTATCTGACTCAGGTGATAAAAATGAACATGTGTCAGTCCACACTACTTTGGATTGTTATCGAGCAAAACCCGTCATCACTATGGACGCATGTCCTCTGGAATGGTGGTGAAGCATGAGGGGACATATGAATCTTTAGCACATCTGGCACGTAAATATCTTGTGACGCCTGCTACAACAGTGCCACGAGAATGCCTGTTCTCACTTTCAAGTGACACTATAAACAAGAAGCAGGCAGCATTATCTCCTGCAAATGTAAACAAACTTGTTTGTCTGAGTGATTGGCTGAACAAGAAATAGGACTGAGTGGACTTTTAGGTTCTAAAGTTTTCCATTGTTTTATTTGTGAATGTTATTTTTTGTACATAAATTCTACACTAGTAAGTTCAACTTTCATGATAAAGAGACTGCACTACAGTACTTGTATTAGGTGAACTGAAAAATACTACTACTTTTGTTTTTTACAGTGCAAATGTTTGTAATCAAAAAATAAAGTGAGCACTGTACATGCTGTATTCTGTGTTGTAATTGAAATCAATATATTTGGAAAATGTAGAAAACATCCAAAAATATTCAAATAAATGGTATTCTATTATTAACAGGACGATTAATTGCACTATTAATCGTGATTAATTTTTTTAATTGCTTGACAGCCTTAATTTCAAGCATTACAATTTTTAATAAGTAAAATCATGGATTATCACTTTAAGGAAGCCCAGGAATTAATTAATATTCAACCATTACACACAGAATTCTGCAAGAGATTCCTAGAGTGGTACTACATCCTATGAACAAAGTTCTGGCCTTCTTTCAAACTAATAGCAAAGGTGGCAGGAAAACTACTCTAGGAGTGCAGAGCATGAAGAGTAAAAATAAACACAAGTCTTCAAAAAAATTCATAGTTCAGTCCAGAAATGTTGTTACTGACAGAATTCTGATGAATGCTTCAACTGAATATTATTTTCTTCAACAAAAATAGTTTTTTGGTCTTCTCTTAAAGATCAAATTGAATGGGTATTTAGTACTATAGTTTAACTATGATAAGATGTAAAGAGTCATTAAAAGTGGAGAAAAATGACCATCAGCAAATGGATACTAATCATAATTGCCACAATGTATAAGTACCTTAATGGGGAAAAAATCTCAGGCACTAAAAGGCTCTTTAATCTAGTAGAGAAAGACATAACAAGAACCAATGGCTGCAAGTTAAAGCCAAACAAATTCAAAGAAGAAATAAGGCACACGTTTTTAACAGTAAAGGTGATTAACTACTGGAATAAACCACCAAGGGAAGTAATGGAATCTCCATCTATTGAAATCTATCTTCAAATCAAGAGTGAAGGCCTTTCTGGAAGCCAAACACAAGCTGTGGGGCTCAATACAGGGTAAGTGGGTGAAATTTACTGGCCTGGTATAAAGTAGGTCAGACTAATCTAATGGTCCCTTTTGGCCTGAAAGAAAAATCTACTAAAATCAAATAGCAACAAATTCGTTAGTTACTATAATGTTTTCTTCAAATGCCTTAGTTTGAAAGTACATTACGAAATTCCAACATGGAACCAGTTTTATTGCCCTTACTACCCCTGGTAGCTAAATTCATAGACGGGCATCAATGGTAGTATTATAAAATTAAGGATTTTTTCATAGAATATCAGGGTTGGAAGGGACCTCAGGAGGTCATCTAGTCCAACCCCCTGCTCAAAGCAGGGCCAATCCCCAATTTTTGACCCAGATCCCTAAATGGTCCCCTTAAGGATTGAACTCACAACCTTGGGTTTAAAAGGCCAATGCTCAAACCACTGAGCTATCCCTCCCCCACACCCTCAGTAAGATCTGGAATTTGTAATATCTGGAAAAGGGGCAGAAGAACAGTGAAGAGGCAAAATTTGCAGATGACACAAAATTACTCAAAATAGCCAAGTCCAAAGCTGACTGCAAAGAGTTACAAAGGGATCTCACTAAACTGGATGACTGGGCAACAAAATGGCAGATGAAATTCAATGTTGATAAGTGCAAAATAATGCACATTGGAGAAAATAATTCCAACTGTACATACAATGTGATGGGATCAAAATTAGCTATTACCACCCGAGAAATATCTTGGAGTCATCGTGGATAGTTGTCCGAAAACTTCTGCTCAACGTACAGTGGCAGTCAAAAAAGCTAACAATGTTAGGAACCATTAGGAAAGGGATTGACAATAAAAACAGAAAATATCATAATGCACTACATAAATCCATAGTACTCCCACAGCTTGAATACTTCATGCAATTCTGGTCACCCCATCTCAGAAAAGATATTTGAATTGGAAAAGGTACACAGGTGGACAATGACAATGATTAAAAGCGTGGAACAGCTTCCATAAGGAGAGATTAAAGAGACTGAGACTAGTCATCTTAGAAAAGAGAATACTAAGTGCAGGGGCATGATAGGTCTACAAAATCATGAATGGTATGGAGAAAGTGAATAGGGAAGCATTATTTACCCCTTCACATAACACAAGAAGTAGCACAATGCACAGTCAACCTGTGAAACTCATTGCCAGGGGATGCAGTGAAGGCCAAAAGGTATAACTGGGTTAAAAAAGGATTAGGTAAGTTCATGGAGGATAAGTCCATCAATGACTATTAGCCAAGAGTGTCAGTGATGCAACCCCATGTTCCCAGTGTCCCTAAACCTCCAACTACCAGAACCTGGAACTGGACGACGGGATGGATCACTCAAAACTGTCCTATTCTGTTCATTCTCTCTGAAGCATCTGGCTCTGGCCACTATCAGAGGACAGGATACTAGGCTTGATGTTAATGAAAATGTATTTTATAGTCTCTTTTCCTAATGCCACATTTTATAAACACTCTGATGTAGGGGATTTGACTTTCCCTTACCAGATGCAAGTAGTATGTAGTCCTTTGAAGAGTAACAGTACAGTATGTACTATACATTAGAATTTATTTTCAACTGAGTTAAAAAAAATAGCATTAAAATGTCAGTTTAAGATACGAGTGCTTTATTGGTCCATTACACACAAGCCATTTAAAACATATTTTTCTTTCCTTTTGGCCATCTCCTCCTATGGAAAGTAGTTCAAGGTGGAAGGAGTATAATAGAAAAGCATGTATGTTGTTTCTGCACACTGCAATCTTACTTTTTCACTAAAATAAGTTGGTCCAATAAAAGATATTACCTCACCCACACTCTCTCTTTTTCACTAAAAACAGAAGGTACTGCTTTGAATATAGACAGGGGATACATTCGGAGTAAGATGTTGTTTTTAAACAGTCACTTTTCAGACAGCACACTTTAAAAGGATCTCCCAATTCAGTGTGTCTAAACGTTAAAAATATCTAATGAGATTAGTGTTGTTGGAAGAGGAGAGAATATAAACCAGAAGCAGGTAGTGTTTTTTCCTTTTAAATCTATGCTTACTGCCACAGTCAGCATTGCTTCTCATGTGACTAAACCACTTTCACGAGAGATGTTCTATTAGAACAAGCTAAAAAAGGAGCCAAGCAGTGATCTGGACAGTGTGTTAGTAAATACACTGTAGAGAACAAACATGGGAGAAGGGATGAGATGGCCCAATAGGTTTTTTCCCCCATCTCTAATTTTTACGATGCAGTGAGACTAAATATTTTGTGCAGTCAGTCTGGGATGAAAAAATTGTTCTAAGCCCCAGTTTAAACTTTGGCTGAACACTGTTCTATACATTTACAGGCTGGGTTCTGTGGGAACATTCCCCCCAAAGCTTTCAATAAAGTGTATTCTTACCAGTATATGTAATAATACTCATGCATACTATAAAGTTCCAATTCAAAGCCACTCAGAAGATACTGTATCATGATGCGGAGATTATGATAGAGGACCCAGGTTCCCAAACAAGCCAGATGTTGCCTTTGGGGTTCCTGTTTCAGCAGCATACTGTGAAGTGCTGCATCTACTTTCTCTGCCTACCAGAAAAAGACATAGAAAACTGTTCAATAAAAATAGCACAGCTACAGGAAAGTGAAAACATACTGAGAAACAATATTCATGGTTTTGCCACAATTAAAACCCTCACACAATTCTAAATGAAAATATGGTCAGTAAACCCATATTACATATTAACAAGTTTTCACAGACCGTGATTTCAGCAGTCCAAAAAGCACATAAATCTGGGTTATGTAATTTACTCACTGTCTGGGGTAGAAGATGATAAACATTTTTCTATACTGCACTGCCGTATTTACTGACAAATGATTTAATTTTATTGAAGGTTTTAATTATTGAATAGTCAAATTTACTAACGTTTGGCAAACCAGCATGAGTATTGTAGCCACATACTATGTGCAACTGTGAGACCAGGAGCAACAGCTTGTTAGGTTACAATATCATAGAGGTAATTGACAATATTTTTGGGAACTTCCACAGCACCAAGTTGTTAAAAAAAAAAAAAATCACTAGAATACAGCTTCAGCATGCAAAATAATATAAAAATAAAGAATCTTCTATTGTTTTTATTTTAGGCTAAATGTCTGAAGAGTTTCAATTTTTTTTAATCATGAATTACTACAATTGAGAAAGCCTCCACAGTCCTAAACAAAATAACACAACAACAAACTGTTTACTCAGGAAGAAACACCTCAAGAGCAATACTGACAAATCCCTCTACTAAGCACCCCCATGGAACACTGACCCACCACAAAGGCAACAAAAATCTTCCCATTCCACACTCCTCTGCTCTGTCCCTTAACGTGCAAAGTCTTGGAAAGTAGTGTTTTTCATTATCTCTTAAAAAATAAATCCATCTCCTACAAGTGAAACACAACCTCCCACCACGGTCAATCATCCTCCAATTCGGAAACAGTTTCATAGATGATTTAAGTATGTGTTCTTTAATGTTGGATGAGAGGGAGGTAAATGTAAGCTTTATGTATTTTATAAATTTTACACTTTAAAAAATCTGGTTTGTTACACAGATTTGCAATTAATATTTTATACATTGATTTTGTACAGATGCAATTTCATCTTTAAAACAAGATGTGCTCTGAATTTAAAGTGGCTTAGAACCAAGCTTCTCTACTCCGTTAACCTTGTGTGCGCACTGGCAGCTTTAACAAATGCAGGGTGCAGAAGCAGACTATTTTAAGGTTAAGAAACAGACGTTAAAGGTTATGGTGGGGGAACAAACCTTCATTCATTTACAGGAAACCCAACACAAGATATTCCATTGTGGAAAAAACACACAGGAGGATGAAGCCTGCTGGCCTCCTGGCTGCTACATTACCTCATCCTGCAGAGTGGCAAATTCTTCAAGAATATGACCCAGTTTATCTCTCTGGCGAGCCCTATTGTGTCCATGGATTTGAATCAGACTACAGAACGGCTGAAATAGAAGAACCACTGATGAATTTTAAACCTAAAGTTATCCCACATAATGTATTTTTATTTACAGATTGAGCCACAGTAAATATGCAACCAAGCAGGATGTGTGAAAGGATTCATGCCTAAATACATTTTCTCAGATTCTTACATTGTGCTGCGTTTTTTCAATACATTCAGCTCTTCAAACACAGATACTAAACAGACATCTCCAAACTGGATAGAAGGATAAATATTTACACTTTTTGAAAAACAGTATGTGTTTGCAGGGTTACATAAAATTACTTTCCATTACTGGAGATGTATACCCATTTTATGAATTACTACAAAACCTGTCCCCCGGACGATGGTCCTGGGATTGCAAATTGCAACAGTTATGTTTGTTTCCAAAAGGTTAGGAATTTAGGAATCCATGTTTAAAAATTCTGGCCTAAAGTTAGGTATCTCAATCTCATTTTCACAGGAGCTGAATTCCTTTGACAGTGCCTAAATATGTATTAAAGGCCTTTGTAAGACAACTGACACTTACCCGAACACAATGGGTCACAAAAGAATCAATGTAGTCCTTAGCCTGATGGTTGTTATATAGACAACATCTATAAGGAAATAGCCAGAGTGATATCAAATGAAATAATGATTGCTCTAAATACTGACTGTTACCCAATTAAGAGAGGAGATACTGACTTTAGCTATGTTAGGAAAAAACAAAACAAAAAAAGAGGACAACCTGTACTATCTACGTCATAAGAACCTAAGAATGACCATCATACTGGGTCAGACCAATGGTCCATCTAGTCCAGTATCTTGTCTTCTGACAGTGGCTGGTGCCAGATGCTAAAGGGAATGAGCAAAATAGGTCAATTTATTGAGTGATCCACATCTCCCGACATCCAGTCCCAGTGTCTAGCAGTCAGAGGTTTTTAGTCTGTCAGTAGTTTTCCAACTATGGTGTACAGATTCATAAGAGAGCCCCAGAATGCAACATTTTGAGAAACAAATCAGTGCAAACTTAGGGAGTTGGGAGACAACATATCCATTAGCGGGGGGGTCTCTCTTACAAAATAGGACAGAATACAAAACATACAAAACAGAATGAAAGAGTTGAAGGACACTGATTTATATGGGACAAAATTCATGGAGAACCTGGAGTACTATAATAACTACCCAGAGGTGGATTGGGGCAGAGCAAGTGGGGGCCCCTCCCCACCTCTCTTCCTGCCATTCCCTCCCCTGGCGCTCCTGCTGGGGAAATGGGTTCGGAGCAGGGGGGCTTGCCCTGGCCCCACCCAACACTCCTGCCGGGGAGCGCGGTTGGGGCCGGGGGTTTCCCCCACTTCCCAGCAGGAGCGCCAGGCAGGTGGAGCAGGGCAAGCCCCTGCACCCACTCCCTGGCAGGAGCGCTGGGTGGGCAGAGCACTATCACTTTTCCAGGGCCTCCCAATTGGCTGGGGTCCCTGAGCACTGGCCCCGTTGGCCAAGTGGCTAACCACCACTGTAACAACTACTGAAATTTTTATGTGACTTCTTCAGACACAAACATTAAGATTCTCTACTTATAGAAAAACATATAATCAGTTGTATCTAACTGAACTGGGGTTTTGGTTCTTCTTTTTAAAAAGAAAGGCATGTGAAATATTTTGTATTGATGCTTAAATAGACAGAACCTAGGCTGCTCAACTTACTTAGGAGAAAGTACTGGAGGACTGACAAAAGATCTTAATGCATCTTTCACCATGTCTTGAATGAGATGCGTACCAAATACCTTCTTGTTATCCACAAGGAATGTAGTCTGGAAGGAAAAGAGTTTTTTGAAGTTAATCATCTATTTTTAGAAATATACTTTTTTTAAAAATAGTCGATTTGTAAAGTAACTACAGTAGTTACATTATTTCAGAAAGTTAAATGGTTTGGTAGGTGAGAGACCCAAAATAGGGGGGCATGCAGAGAGTCCTCATCCCCGAGGCAACAGGGGCAGTGAGCACTGCTCACCTCACTCTCAGCTTACAATCTTGGAGGCCCAGCATACAAACTGATTCTACAGCTGCACTAATAACAGAGTTATCCTCTGTTCTGAAGGTTTGACACATGAATTCCTATGTGTGCTACATAGATTGCTGGCCAGGATCCGTTGGGCAGTGGCAGAGAAGAGGCTAAGCAGTGCCCCAGAAGGCAGGAGAAAATGCAAACAATAGGGGAGGTGTAGAAAAGGAACTTGCCTTGCAGTGACTTCTATTAGCTACATTTTCTTTTGCCTCCGAAGCCATTGCCCTGTTCCCATTTTACTTTCCCCTCCATGATCACAGAATCCCCCTCCTGCAGCACTCTTAAAGTGCATGTGAAGCAGGATCTGCTGGTAGGCAATTAGAGCTCCACAGATTAGGAACTTGCCTATTAGAAAGGAAGAATCTCAGCTGACATAAACTGCAAGTGCAGTTACGACTTGAATGGAGCTATGACACTATAAGAGGAAGGTGTCTGCTTCAACGCAGTTTAGGAGTTTTGCAAGTTACAGGCGCCTCTTGCAAGCCTCCCCAGCTATGCACATTTGCTTTGGTCTGTAATAGCTGTCTTGCCTCCCTTCAGCCACTCCCCTAACCATGGGTCATTGTTGCATATGTTCTCTGATGTTTCACACAGTAAATGGGACCCTGCTAACAATGCTCCTTACCTACCCAGAGATTAGGCGAGGAGTAATGTTTCATTTGGGTGTAAATTAGTGGCACTGTGAGGTGAACCCTCCTTCTCTTTCCCCTCACTCAGCTTGACATTTAGAGCTATCTAAAATTCTCAAACAGTTTTCCCAACAAAAAAATGTCTTTTTGACCAAAATGAAAAATTTTAATTTTTGTCAAAATCTTCCAGTTTTCTGCTGAAAAACCAAAAACTGAAAAACATTTTTGGTAATGTTTGTATCTTTAGTTTTTTTAAAAAAAATTTCATTTTTGTTTTCTTGAGAACAAATTATTTTAAGTCTGAAAAGTTTTGTTTTTTTCAATTAGAGTTTTATAGGTTTTTGGTTTTTCATTTAAAAACCAAAATATTCTGTGGAAAATTTAAAAAACAGCATTTCACAATTTCCCACAAAAAAACCAAACAAACAAAAAATTATTTTTCCATGAGCTCCAGGATCAAAGATAATCAAGTTCTGACATCTGGATACCCCTGTTCAAAGCAAAGCCTGCTGTAAGAAAGTATTTTACTCTGGGTCAATACTGCTTACAGTATTATTTCAGGGAACACTGAGGAGCGAAAAGGCTACAAACATTCAGTTCTTTCCCAACCTTCATGCAGCAGTAGGAATACGCTGTGGGTAAAATTCAGCCATGGGTGGAGGATGAGCACAAGGCTCACTACACTAATTAAATCCCACATTGAGACTGCACAGGGAAGATGCAGGTGGAGAGGCTTTACAAGAGCGTATGCACATTCCTGGCTTACTGCAAGGGAAGTGGATTTAACTCTGTGTTCATACCATTTTCACAACACATTTGTTCAAGTTAATTAACAATAAATAAAAATAATACTGTATTTAGACTGTCAGCTATTCAAAATAAAAAACAAACATTTGATACACAAAAATCTGAAGAGTTCAATTTTTGTTTTAAATCTTTCATACTAATGACTGTGTTGATATCAACTACATAATTTGAACATTTAAAACAAGAATAATGTAGGTTCTTAAATAAAGTGATTATTTTATTCTAGTACTGTTATAAAAATGTCAGAGACATTTCATTATAAATTAGGACTTGCCTGTAAGAGAGATCTTGAAAGAACACAAGGTGATTGCTCGCTAAATTCACAGAAAAAATCCTAATTTACATTTAGGATGGAAAGAGAAGTAAGGTTAATATACCAGTTTGAAATGTACGAAAAAGAGTTATCTTTAATATGAAGTAAGTGTGAATAAGCTTAAAAAACAAACAATACATTTTGCAGTTGATATATGATTTTGTCTCAAAGTACAAGAGTTTTTAAAATCCTAAATCTTATTGAATAAAACTAGAAGATTATGAAATTCCTTCCAACTACCAACAGTATGATAAAATTATAAAACACACACTATCAAACTGTTAAGGTCATCACCAACTTGAGTTGTGTAAATGACAGGATAGGACTCACTATTCAACTAATATCAACTGTTTTATGAAAATGAGGAGTTTATTAGCATTACAGACAGCATGTCTAATACAAAGAGTTATTATAATGTTAAAAAGATTTTTGTCCTCTTTCTTGGAACTCTGCCCAGTGCAACCAGGCCTCTTTTGTAATTCAGTGATATGTTAGAAAATAAAAATGTAGACCAAACATTTAAACCCATCTTAACTTTTATAGGCCCTAATTTCGGAAAGCCTCCGTTAGGCTGGAAAGAATGTATGCTTAAAGTTAAACATGTATTTGCGAGTCTCTGAACAGGGATGGAATAAACCATGGAGTTAAGTGCTTATTTTAAATCTATGCAATAACTTGAGATGGAATATTGCTTATCATATTTCTAAAAATTGTATTAACTCACTCAGTGCTAGGAAGAAATAAAAAAAGGGGAAAAAAAGTCAGTATCCTCTTCAGTATTGTAAGGAAGGGATCGGCAAACTGGCCCGCAAGCCACATCCGGTCCCCCAGAACTTTTAATCCGGCTCTCAAGCTCGTGCCAGGGAATAGGGTCGGGGGCTTGCCCCGCTCTGTGTGTGCCATGACTCCACGTGGCTCCTGGGAAGCAGCCGGCATGTGCCCCCTCCAGCTCCTACCCATGCCCCAAGCCCCACCCCCCGCAGCTCCCATTGGCTGAGGTTCCTGGCCAATGGGACCTTCGGGGGCAGCGCCTGTGAACAGGGCAGCGTGCAGAGGTGCCTGGCCGCACCTCCGCGTAGGAGTCGGAGAGGGGACATGCTGCTCCTTCTGGGAGATAATTGAGGTAAGCACCACCTGGAGCCTGCACCCATCTGCCCCCCACCCTGGCAACCCACTGCCCCAGCTCTAATCCCCCTCCCATCCGCTGAACCCCTCGATCCCAGCCTGGAGCCCCCTCCTGTACCCCAAACCCCTCATCCACGGCCCCACACCAGAGCCCACACCCCCGCACCTCAGCCCTTATTCCCCCTTCCGCCCTCCTAACCCCTCAGACCCAGCCTGGATCACCCTCCTGCATCCCCACCCCAGAGCTCTCACCTCCCCTGCACTAGCCCAGAGCCCCTCCCACACCCTGAACTCCTCATTTCTGGCTCCCTTCCAGAGCTCTCACCCCCTCCCACATCCTTACCCCCAATTTTGTGAGCATTCATGGCCCGCCATACAATTTCCATACCTAGATGTGGCTTCCAGGCCAAAAAGTTTGTCCCCTCTTGCTATAAGGACTTTATTGTGTCCTGCTACTATAGATGCAGCTTTCTTTCCAATTAGAACAGGAAGACAAGTTAATTAGTCCTACTGTGCTCCATCATTATCTGTAATTATGATTTAACAAGAGATGGAGAGCAAAGAAATAGGAGAGGGGGAAAAAAAAAGATATTTGCTAAAAGGAAAAGTAGTAAGTAGCATGAAGAAATGTAATTTCAAACTTCTATGAGGGTTTTACAAAGGAGGGAAAAACTGAAGTTTTAAACAAACAACTTCTGTTCTATGAACAATAAACATATATATGAAATAATTCCTTTTTTGAAAGAACTAGATAATAAGCTCTTATCTTTATTTACATAAAGATAATAAGCAGTATTCACACTCACCAGTATACAGTGCAAATTAGTTAAGTTGACCACTTCACATACAGTTTTTATTCTGTCTATAAGTTTCGAAAAATAGTTGACCATTTCGTCCCTTTTAATTATTTTTGCATATCGAGGAAAAGTAGGAGGGAGCAACCTCTGGTTAACAAGGGGCTCAAAACCCATCATAATAGGATGATCTTTAAAAAAAAGACAGAAGGATTTTATGTGATTTGCGTTTTCTGAACTTTTTTTAAACTTCCAAGTATAAAACAAACCATTCATTATTCCAAATTAAGTATCTCATATGGCATGCTGGTTATGAAAGGAAGCTATTCCAAAAATTAAAATGAACAATTTTCTCTTGTAAATTAAACTGAATTACATTTAGATTACTATACTAATTACTCAATTATTACAACTATCATAAGATTCATTATTTAAAAATGCACCCTAGTAAAAGCAGTTTACTAGTTAAAAGTTCTTACCTTTCTACAAACTAGTTGCATAGTCTGAACATCGTCCCATATCTTAGAGCAGGTCTACACTAGAAGTGCTACATTGGCGCAGCTGCACATAACGCCAGTGTGGACAGCGCTTAGATCGCTGTAACTTGCATCGCTCAGGAGGGTGTCTTTCATACCACTGAGCCTTGATCTACATTAGGGATGTGGATCGATCTAAGTTACGCAACTTCAGCTACGTGAATAACGTAGCTGAAGTCTACGTACTTAGATCGACTTACCATGGTGTCTTCACAGTGGTGAGTAGACTGCTGCCACTCCCCCGTTGATTCTGCCGTGCCTCTCACAGCGCTGGAGTACAGGAGTCAACGGGAAAGCACTCGGGGGCTGATTTATCGCGTCTAGACTACATGCAATAAATCGATCCCCACTGGATCGATCGCTGCCCGCCGATCCAGCGGGTAGTGAAGACATACCCTGAGTGATGTAAGTTAGATCAACTTAAGCGGTAGTGTAGACCTGTCTTTAGTGCACTTAATAAAAGGAACTCATCTTCAGGGTCCTGATTTGTCTGCCCACTCGTGGATCTGCTAACCCCTGTCATAGTCCATGGGAAAGAGAAAAAATTCAACTATTTCCCTTTATACAAGGGAAGGGTGTCCTCACATGGGTAGGGGAACACAACAGGGCCTTTATGTAACCCAAAATGATTCACATTCTTCATTTAATCATCTACTTTGTACTATATCAGGTTAAGTAGTGGCATTTGGCAGAAATGCAAATCTGCTCCTCGTATTACTAAATAGCAAATGTTTGCAAGTCTCTATAATGCTGGAGTCATATGATAGACTCCTTCAAATCTCATGGTTTGTAAAAAAAAAAAAAAAAAAAAAAAAAAAAGTTAAAGCCTCCCATTATCTAAATATTTTAATTAACATTTCTCTCATGAGGCAAAAAACAAGTTTTCAAACCTTTCTTTTTTTCAGACAGCTGACTAAGACGTCTATCAGAATTCTATCAGAATTCAACAGAGAACTGTAAAAGTAATATGACTTTATGGTTAAGGGATTTGGTTTGTTTTTTTGTTTTTTTTTTTAAAAAGTTGAATTCAAGTTACAATATACATCTGCGTAGACAACTGAGTAAAGGAGCAAACAAAGTACATAAATATATAGTTATTATTGCATATTTTGGGAAGTGGGTGCAAGTGGTCAAGATAACACTTTAGGTGTTTCAGCTTGCCAACATGAATGTAAAAAAATAAAATAAAAATCAATTTCTTAGAATAAATTAAGAGAACAATCTTATAACATGCAGGAAGGAACAAAAATGCATTATTTTTTAATCAACTGAGTTTGGGAAATACATGGATCAGAGATTCTGGTCTCAGTTACTGGATATCATAATGAAGTATGCGTAAACTGTGTTCAATGGTTGGTTCAGATTTAACCAGGATTAGTAGTGCCTGACATTCATTAACCTCTGTTGACTGGTTATATAATATGAGATATTGGTCTCAGTCCACTTCTTTTGGACATAATATACATCACAAAAAACCAATCAGCCACCACCCAACTAGCACCCTTTTCCATTAGGCTCAGCAGAGAGGCTTGGTATTAAATGGAATCCATGCTACCGTCTCACTTTTGCAAATGGTCCCCCCTGCCCGTGACAAAGTTGTCTGGCAGTATAAGGAACCCTATGCTTCCATGTCCATAGTATACTAATTGCTAGTCAGTTCATGAACTAAATTGACTTATACAAATGAAAGTGACCAAAAAAAAAAAAAAAAAAAAAATCAAGGGATTAAGTCTTTAGAAGAGTGGAGCAGTGAGTGTAGATATTTAAAGACTTTATATTGTTGTATTGTTTCTACTCTATTCCCATAGATTCTTCAGTTTTACAGGGATTACAAATAAATTCCTTCTACAGTTTTCCTAATATCTCCTAAAGTAAAGTCTGTCTAACTGCAGGTCTACACTACAGTCGGGATCGATGCTCTGAAATCGATCCACCAGCGGTCGATTTAGTGGGTCTAGTGAAGACCTGCCAAATCGACAGCAGTTCGCTCTCCAGTCGATCCCTGTACTCTACCCCTGACGAGAAGAGTAAAGTAAGTCGACGGGAGAGTTTCTCCCGTCAACCCCCAGCAACGTAGACCCCGCGGTAAGTCGACCTAAGGTACGTTGACTCCAGCTACACTAGTCACGTAGCTGGAGTTGCATAGTGTAGGTCGACTTATCAGGTCAACAGGACAAGAAGTAATGGGCATAAATTGCTGCAAGGGAGATGTAGGTTAGACGTTAGGAAAACTTCCTAACTGTAAGGATATTTAAACATTGGAACAAATTATCTATGGAGGTCATGGAATCTCCATCATTGGAGGTTTTTCAGAATAGGTTAGACAAACAGCTGTCAGGAATGGTCTAGATAATACTTAGTCCTCCTCTCATAGTGCAGGGGACTGGAGTAGATGACCTATTGTGGTCGCTTCCAGTCCTACAGTTTTAGGATTCTATGATAGGTAGCAGTGCCTCAGAAGTAGCCAATTCTTGCTACAGAGTCGCTGAGAGAAAAAACAGCTGACAAGAATCTGCTGCCCACAACGACTTAGACCAAGGACAAGCTCGTCACCGCAGGGCAGGGGTTGAAAATAAATCTCAACCCAGGATCCAGCCATGCCAGACCACCATAAACAAACCAGATTTTTACAGGAACACCAGAATACCTGGAAAGGCTGCAATATGGTTCTCAAGTGGGAAAGGACTTTGGAAGGGGAAGAGACTCTGAAACTGCCTGAGTGTGGCCTAGAGAAGGCCCAGCCTATCACAAGGACACTAAGTTCCAGGCAGGGGAGAACTACTAACCCTGATGCTTACCTCCTTTTGTAGTATCATTCTGAGCCTGGATACCATGATGTAATGAGTTGTGGATGGCAGAAAGCAGGTCAGCTGCTTGAGTCATTAGTTTCTGAGCTTCTGCAACTGCACTTGTCTGGAAAATATAACATAACATTTTCACATGCTTCGTGACCTAAGTCTGTACGAAAGCAAATTCTGTAACCTTCCCAAGAATCGGAACCCAGATATGGGTTTTTGGGTTATATGGGATTTTTTTTTTTTTTTATTAGAACACACTACATTTTTGATCCAATAGGTCTTAATGCATCCATCCAATGCATCACTTGTCCAACCTCTAGATAACCCTTAATCAGTGAGACTTCACTGATAAGCTAGTATGTGTCAGAAGCACATTCTCTATGTTCTGAGTTTTGTCAGTTTATAAGGGAAGCACTCTTGCAAAGTGATAGTTTCTCTTGGTGGAAATATATCCCTCTCATTAGAAAATAAGGAGTCCTTAAATGTTCTATGTTAATGGATTCTTAGTACCATAAAACTGCTTCAAAATGTAGAAAATCCTGATGCAAATTGCTGATTAGAAGGTAATGATTTATAATCTACTGAAATACACAATGTTCTCACATTTTAAATCTACACCTATTTTATTAGGATTATTGAGCATGTGTTTAAACTTCTTGCTGGGAACATAATGCTCAGTTTTAAAAAATCTGGTGATTGTCCTTGATGGCAAGATTAAATATTACAGTAAAATTTAAATATGCTGTTTAGAAGAGATTTATAAAAACTCAACAGACAGAAAATAGTCTGATAAAAACTTAACCAGGCATAAACTGATATTAATAAAACCAGTGCAAGGATTAATTATTCACTTCTGTAGCTTTGCCTTAACAAACACAATGCCTTAAAAACCAATGAAGAGTCCAGTGGCACCTTAAAAATTAACAGATTTATTTGGACATAAGCTTTCGTGGGTAAAAAACCCACTTCTTCAGATGCATGGAGTGAAAATTACACTGTAATGATCTGTAATTTTCACTCCATGCATCTGAAGAAGTGGGTTTTTTACCCACTAAAGTTGATGCCCAAATAAATCTGTTAGTCTTTAAGGTGCCACCAGACTCCTCGTTGTTTTTGTGGATACAGACTAACACGGCTACCCCTCTGGTACTTGACAGAATGCCTTAACGCAGATCTGCTACAGAACAGGCTGCAAAGCAGATCCCAAATGCAATCAATCAATCTTGACCATGAACTAGATGGAGAATTTAAAGTGAGAAATATTTGACCACATGTGAATGAATGGCCCAGTTTGTGAGCAGTCACTCATAGCAGTTCTGAAAATCAGGATTTGGTTGTGGAACACAAACACATCTATCTATCTATCGCAGTCCTGATATAATAGCTAACGCTATTATTTATACTGCCACTGATTAAATTCAGAGTGCAATTTCCTCCGTAGGTGCTCTAGCCTCCTCTGCATCTAAAATACTTGCACCTATTTTCCACTGAGTTTAAGGTCCTTTTATGCTGTTCAGGGTGTAGCTGCTGCAGCTAAAGTATTAAGTAGGGAACTCCAGGAGAGCACAAGAGCAAGTTACCTCCCTCCACTGCAAAAAGTAACAAAACCAGACAAATCTGAGGGAAATAAAAACACAACTCTAAGTCTCATCCAGCCTACCCCAATTCTATCTCTCAGCCCTAAATAGGGTCATTTTTCCACCCCACCCCCAATCCATCCCATGGAAATCTCAAGCTCATGAGAGCTGGTAGACTGGTGCACAGCCCTGACGCTGACCCCTTCCTCTCCCAACCACCAATGAAGCCCGGATAGAAATTCAGAACCTCAAAAAGGGAAAATCCATCATGATTTCCCACAAAAAAATTATTGCTAGTCACCTGCTAACGATAGTCCTCCTGGAAATCTTATTTTTCAGGTTCTATTTGCTTAAAGAGAATTTTCCAGGCTCATCAACAGGTTTGTTTGTTTTGTTATTACCTGATCAACAGCATATTTCTGTGCAAGGCCCTGTAACTTCCTAAGAACTAAGTGAGGAATATATTGGTGCTGGTGGAAAGTGGGCTGCTACTCTTAAGAGTTCACCCATGCCCCGAAGTTGATGGTGCTGCTGCAGGGAGGTGAGCTACTGGAGTAAGAGATTCTTTAGGACAATTTTTTGCCCTCCAAAATGAAAAAAACAAACAAAAAAACCCCCGAACATTTCACAGGATCACAGAGTAAGTGCAGAAATGTCAAGTATTTGTACCTCTTTTTTGGTGAAGGCGATAAGAACTGTCAGTAGTACACGGGTAAACTTCACTCTGCTGAATACTGCTAAGCACTGCTGATGCTACAACAAAATAAAAAGTACCAAAAATTAGGAAAAAGTGCCAACCCCTTAAAAAAATAAGATTTGGCATTTATTTAATTAAAAACAAGATTTTATAAACAGCTCTTATAGACATACTATCTATCTATTTTGAGAGTAGAAAGTATCTGCTTTCCAACTCTATTTGCAACTTGTTTGGCCTAGTTATCTTCAAAGTAATTTCTGTTTCTGAAGAAATGAACTGATGACATTATGGCACCAATAGTCTCCAACATACTTCCAACACAGAAAAGAAAAACACAAACACACCTTGTGTGAGACCAGGAAATTTGGTGGACAGCTACTTCTTAATCTGGTACCATTCATTCAAACAATGTTTTAAGTGCTACCACAAAAGTAATAACAATGCAGCTATTACAGCAAAGTGAATTCTTCCCTATTTTCTTGAAGATCTATGTTAAAACAGGTTTTCCTATTTTAGGACAAATTCTATAAATTAGTTATTGAAAACATTTATCTAAGTAATATGAACTATTTTATATAGTCCAGCAAAAAATTGTAAAAGGTTCATTACTTCAAGTTCAACCTCTGGATCTCTCTCTTCTCCTTGTCGACTTCGAGTGCTCTAAAATTGAAGGAGTTAGAAACACAATGTATTAATAAAATTGCAAAAAAGTGATGCCATTGTTTAGAAAATAACTTAGATATAGAGGTAAAAACATTAAATTTGTTTGGATATTTCTGAAATCAGATAAGATTAACATCAGTTCTAATCTGAGGTTAGAAGGCATCTGAAATTGACTTGTAACTATCTTTACAGGTATTTATATGACCCATATTGCCATATGATCTGAGCGATCCACAATCATTAATAAAGTCTATCCTTACACCCCTCCCCTCCATGAGTAGAGAAACAGTATCCCCGCATTCACAGCTAGGAAACTGAGGCACAGGGTAGACTGAGTGTCTTTCTACAGTCACACAGTAATTTTGCAGCTGAAACAGGAATTAAATCCAGGTTACCAAGTCTCAGTCAGTCTAGTAGACCAGACTTCCTACACCAGACTATCCTTCTATTCCTACT
Organism: Dermochelys coriacea; assembly: GCF_009764565.3. Taxonomy (NCBI): domain Eukaryota; kingdom Metazoa; phylum Chordata; order Testudines; family Dermochelyidae; genus Dermochelys; species Dermochelys coriacea. Next base: position 91,947,208 of record NC_050072.1, read on the forward strand.
TGAAAACCTACAAACCTTGTCTGTACTAGCTAACAACATTCTGAATCCTGCTATAGACAGTCTGCTAGTGTCTTATGCAAAAACAGGCGTACAAAAAAAAAAAAAAATTCAATTCTCCTCCAGAGGACATTACCACCAGGGGGAAATGACACACAATGACAGTAATGTTCCTTAAAAATTCGTAATATGTTTACATAACATATCTAAAAGGAAACCATATTATTTGAAGTCTATTCAACATATAACAGATAAAAAAGTAGGAAGCTAAAGAAAAACTACCTTTACTCTTCGCTGCATGTCATCTTCTACATCTTTTAGCATGCCTGGAAAAGTGACATTTTAAAAAAACAATCAATTATTCTGATTAAACTCGGATGCACACATGCAACAGAGAGTGAGGAGAGTTGTGAGCTTAATTCAAAATCTGAAATATTTAAAGCACCTATTGGCCAAAGTTCAGCACCAAAGAAGCCCTACTGATGACATCAAGGGCTAGCTACTTGCGAGAAGTCTAACTCCTACCCTCAGCTGTTAAAAAGGGGATGATGCTAGAATGCTTATTAAGGTGCTGTCCCTGAACCGTAGCTCCAGCTTTTGTATCAGTTTCTGACTAATAAAGGTTTGACAAATCTGAACCTACCCATTCTCTATCTCCAGCTGTTCCAAGGAAGGAACTCTCTCTACCTTTCCTCTCAGTGTCTGATTTTTTGGACCACACGGAGGACAATTCACCAAAAGCAAATGTAATTTCAGTAATCAGTGTTGCCAAAATTTAAACACATCGCTACCATATCTAAGAACATGTATTTGGAATGTTGGAACATGTTGGAACTGGACCAACAGTTAGGTAACACATACATCAGAGGCATGCAGATACTGGGAATATTTACAGAAAAACAAATTCGTGACCTCCATAGATCTACAAGTATATAAAAATCCCCTATGTAAATAAAGGATTTAAGATGTCCAAAGCTGCAGGTTTCAAACTCCAAAAGTCTCCACCTTAACTACGGTACAACAGATGTGCAAGGAAGTTAGGAGGAAGCAGGTGCTCAGTTGAGATTGTGGAAATTCACGGTTAAGATCACCCAATGTCTGTCTGTTAGAAGTTAACTAAATAACTGCACGTTTGGAGAAGACTAATGTTCTCTCAGGAGTTTTAATTTCCACTTAAGTTATTATCAAAACAAGAGTTTGACTTCTCAACCTTATCATTGCATTAAAGCTAGTTCCTTGCATGAAAATTATTTATTTGTTGTCATTAAGAAAGTCTCTTTACAAATGGAGCTTTGCAATATAACATGAAGCTATTTGGCTTGACAAAGGTTAAATCTGGAACTCAGCCAATCTTAAATTCTAGGAATCTCAGAGTTTTCAGATTGATCCAAAACTAAGAAGTTGTCTTAACGCCTTAAATTTTCTCAATCTCTCTACATCAGTGGTCCCTAACCTTTCTTGTGGGAATAGCAATATGCCTGACACCCCGCCGCAGAATACAGCCGCAAAAAGTAGCAGCGGGAAGAAGCGTTGCCGCCAAAATGGCGCCAAGAAACGGCAACGCTTCTCTGCGGCATTTTGGCGGTGGGATGATCTACGGGTGCACAAAAATGCCCCGGCGGGCGCCATGGTGCCCACAGGCGCCACGTTGGAGACCCCTGCTCTACATCAACGGTTCTCAAACTGTTGGTTGGGACCCCAAAGTGGGACGCGACCCCGTTTTAATGGGGTCGCCAGGGCCAGCATTAGTTTTGCTGGGACCCATGGCTGAAGCTGAAGCCTGAGCTCCACCTCCACCCAGGATGGCGGGGCTTGATTCCATCCCTCTCATCCCCAGGTCATGCAGTAACTTTGTTGTCAGAAGGTGGTCCCGGTGCAATGAAGTTTGAGAACCCCAGCTCTACATGCAGGTCAACTGAAAGAACAGCAAAAATAATGCACATACATGCAAAATTCTGACTTTAAATACCCACAGCTTTAAAACTACCTCACCATTTTTCATTCAAAATGTATTTACGTTAATTTCAATCAGATTTTACAAACAAGCCAAATTAGAAGATTCAAGTTCAAGCATTTTTTAAATTTTTAGTTACGCATATTGAAAATTTCTGACCAGAATATATGGGAAGAAAATAATGTACGCAATAATGGAAGTGGCTGATATTTTATTCACATTTTTAAATGCATCTCTGAACTGAAAGCATGAAAATTTCAGGACTTTTCTTTTCCCCCAAGTTCTGAATTTTACCTGTAACTCGAAGATCTGTCACACTATTAGCCATTTTAAACCCATAGGTCATGGACTGAAAATCTTCCTAAATGTAAAATGGAACAATTAGGTGCTTTCAGCCAAAATACATTTGAAGTACAGCAGCAATAACTACACTTTTTTCTAAATTTCTGCACCCAATACAAAATTGCAGTTATAGTCTTACACAGCAAACAATGGGAATTTCAGGAGGCCGGTTTAATGTTTGTGGTACAGACTCCTACAAGCTAGTTCAGTTTTTAATATATATTATATTAACAGTACTATTCTTCTATAGTACTTTCCATCCATAAATCTCAAAGCACTTTAAAAAGAAGTAAAGTATTAAAACCATTAATAGATTGGAAAATAATCACAGTGCAGAGGACAAGATCTCCTGACTCCCAGTACAATACTGGGGCGGAGGGGAAGGGTGCCGCGTGTAGCACATTGTCTCTTTATCCTGGGCAGAAAATTCAAAGCTAAACAAAAAAATCCTAATGATCAAATACATCTGGTTTCAATAGCAGGCAATAAGATCTATCTCCATCCCCACATTAATAATTTTCTACTGACCTATGCCATCTTTTCTGTTCATATACAAGCTGTTTATGAATAAAAGCATTCTTATTTGCTCACTCATGTATTCTACCACATAGAAAGCAAATAATGAATTCACGAAAAAGTGTAAGAGAAATTAGGTGACCAGTGATATTTTGTTCAAGAAAATTAGCCACTCTCCCAGACCATTCTACAATAATGTAGTCACAAACTTCACTCTTCAAGCCATTTTTTTATTTCTGTAAAGCACCATGAATAATTATGGTGCTATACATATTGTAATTACAGGTCATATTCAAACATACCTCTTCAAAAACTGCAGCTTTATTTACTTTTTCTCTGGCAATATCACAGATTTTTAGGATCCCCAGAGCAAAAGCCTTCATGGCAGGATCTTCTATGAAGTCTGGATTATGTATATATAGGCAAGTAAACACTGTTTGTGCCAAGGAATGACCTTCCAACCATGTTATCTAGAAAGAAAATAAAAGTACATACTTTATTTTTGAGTCTGCATTTTTTTATATATTCCCATTCCTTTTCTATTTTACCCTGTCTAAATCAGTCCTCAAAAGAGACTCCATATCATGCCAACCTTCCATCCAGCAAAAAGGACCAAATGAGGACATCTGAAACCCATCAACATCTCTTTGTTTGTTGGCTACAGAGATGGAGGTGGGGACCACAGGAAGGAAAGGGGACACACACTAGAGTATTATGTACCACCTTACTTGTTGAACAAGCTACCTCTACAAAGTTCCCAGTCCAAGAAGTATGGAAGTAAGCTTGTCACTGGACATGAATTACATACTATATATGTATTCCTCTAATGTTCCATTACATAAGTAAGAAGTCACAACTGTAGTTTGCTGCTAAAATATATTAGTATTCTACAATTTCAAGTCTAAACATAGCTTCCTTTCCATGACCTCCTGGTATAACAACATGAAACTGATGTAAATGAGAACAGAGAGAAAGCTTCAATATCTAGGCACGTCCTTCAATATCTTCATTGACAATGAAATACAGTAGAGTTTTGGTTTAAAACATGTCCAATGTACCTTTAAAAGTTATTTTGTGGCATTTAGCATATACATGTTTACTACACATTCAATTAAAAATAAATTTGCACATCTCCTTTAACATATCTTTATAACCTCTTATGCATATAAAGATCTGTATTGTAAAGAAGCAACAATGAAAATATACAGGATTTGATCAGATTTCCTAATTTAAATAAGATTCTATAATCTCTCTCTAGTACTTCATAGTCAAAATCCTAGTTTTTTTTTTGAACTAATGGTTCTTTTAGAACACAAAGTTTCTTGAGACCCTGATTACTGAACTATCACTCCAACTACTAATAGTTACAGCAAATTTAAACATACAGTATGTAAATATGTGTCTGCTCAATGGATCAATTTACCCTAAAATCCTTCTTTACCAAGGAAACCTACATCTTTTTCTTAATCACTTAAACTCCAGTTTTGAAAGTATTAAAACAGCATTAAAAGGAGTAAATTCTTACCAAGCAGCAAAAACAAGTATCCATTATCCCAATCATCTGAGGTAAAGATAGATCTTTAATTTTAATGATGCCATCCTTAAAAAGAAAAAAAACATATGAAAGCGATAGATTATACAAACAATAGATACGTCATTCTTTGCACAGCAGAAAGGGAATTTTACAGAATACAACATTATTTTAATTTTAAAAGTTCATCAACCAAGATATTTGTATTTGGTTGGTTTTGTTGATCTAGAACCCTACTAAATTAACGGTGATGAAAAACATGTCATGGACCGTGAAATCTGGTCTTGTGTGTACTTTTACCCTATACTCTTTTATTCTATAGGGTAAAAGTATATATACACATGTACACTGTGTTTCTCAAACTAGGGAACCTGACTGAAAAGGGGGGGTCTCAAGCCTATTGTAAAGGGGTTGAAGTATTGCTGCTCTTACTTCTGTGCTGCCTTCAGAGTTGGGTAGCCAGAGAGTGGCAGCTTCCAGGTCTGAATGCAATGCCGCTGCCAGCAGCAGCGCAGAAGTGTTGCATAGTATGGTATTGCCACCCTTACTTCTGTGCTAGTCCTGCTGTTGGCACTGCATTCAGAGCTGGGTGGCTGGAGAACAGCGGCTGCTGGCTGGGAATCCAGCTCCGAAGGCTGCACTACTCCTGGTGGCGATGCTGCCTTCAGAGCTCAACACCCATCCAGCAGCTGCCGTCCTCCAGCTACCCAGTTCTGAAGGCAGTGCAGAAGTAATGGTGGCAATACCATTATACCCCTCAACTCCCCCACACACAATAGCTCTGCAACCCCCTTCTGGGTCGGGACCCCCAGTTTCAGAAGTGCTGACTTAAGGGCTGTACGTTTGTATTTTGCCATTTTTCAATAAGTATTCATGCTTTGTTACAACGCTGTGAAATTTGAGATTTAAACATCTGAAATAATGAAATTCAAGACTTTTAAAATGCTATGACCATGAAATTTACAAAAATGGACTGTGAATTTGGTAGGGCCCTATTCATGACTGTGGTAACCACACCTTTGGAATTCTGAAGATTTTTGCAGTAGATACCATGGTGATGAGCACATTACAAAAAAACTCACACTGATAGGTAGAAATAGACATATATATCTCAGCAGTTTCATTCTAGCATCATTAAGCAGCCTGTAAAAGTTATAAAAAAGTGGTTAAACTAACATTTAAAAATATACACCATAGATGCAAACACTGGATTAATAAACAAAGAACAGTCTTATAAGAAACTTCATATGTGCAAATGCCTGCAGAGAGCTCCATTGACTGCAGGATCAAAGCCTAAAAAATGATACCTTACCAGTTAGGAAACCACTTGTTCAATGCACTCAAATCCACATTTTGAAAAATCTGGAAGGTATTCTTAGAGCTGCTTCTCTTTTGACTCTTTCAAAACCTTTGCATTTTCTTATCTAACTATGGTGACTGGATACCTCAGGACGGATGCAGAATCTTTCAATTTTACTTCATTAGTTCAAATTTGAGGACATCAGTAGTGAAAGATCATCATCGGAGTGCTGCTCCATGGCCTTTGTTAAATTACTTGGCCTCTGTCCAGTTCCTAGTGAACAGGAATCCACATTATCAAATCCAGTGTCAATTTACAATATCAGCAGAGAGACCAAGTACTGAATGGGCAAGGAGACTGAAATATCCTTTCAGCAGAAAGGACTAGATAATCTAACAAATCTTCATCTCAGAAGCATACAATTGGGAAGCAGGGAGAAACTTATATTGCAGTTATCTGTATTGTACTTATTCTGTAGATGAATAGGGCTTCAAATTCTAAGGCATGTTATTTTTTCTGAAAATATCTGAAGGGAAAATATCATAATACAAAAAGAAAAGGAGTACTTGTGGCACCTTAGAGACTAACAAATTTATTAGAGCATAAGCTTTCGTGAGCTACAGCTCACTTCAAGTGAGCTGTAGCTCACGAAAGCTTATGCTCTAATAAATTTGTTAGTCTCTAAGGTGCCACAAGTACTCCTTTTCTTTTTGCGAATACAGACTAACACGGCTGCTACTCTGAAACCTATCATAATACAAGTTCTCTATTAAATGTTGAAATATTCAGTTTGCATAGGTCATTGATATGATTGTTGAAGTTGTGCATAGCTATGATTTATTAAAACTCTACTTTTCTTTTCATTTTTAAGGCAGCATTAACAGCCAATAAAAAGGAGAGAAGGAAGGAAGGAAGGAAGGAAGGAAGTGACACCAACCTTGATAGCTTGCTCAAAGTTAAGAACCTTTCGATTAACTTGGTTTCCAATCATGCCAGCATCCATCTTGGGATCCATCATTTCAATAGCAGACATAGCTTCAAAAAGACCAAAACTAAGGACAACAATGAAAAGCAACAAACACTTAGTATACAATCATTTAATTTGCACAAAGCAATGGATTTCCACACACTATCATCAGGCACCAGTATCAAACTATTAAATTCTGAGACACTGACAAGTGATGTGTTTTGAGCTTGCCATTTGTCAACACACTGGCTAAGACTGTCAAGAGAGACTAGTGATGTTAGGTGCCCAATCTGAGGAACCTTGTAAGGACCCAACTTTTACGGAGTCTCAAGTCCTCTTGAAAATCCTGGGCTTTATTTTAAACTGAAGAGCACTTCTTTAGCCAAATACCCAGTTACTAAGTATCTGTGCCTACGTATATGCATCTTCACACACACAGAGACAGAACTCATCATACATATCATCCTCTTAGAGATCGAACATTATGCATATCTGATAGCTTTAACTGATTTTAACTAAAACAAACTGAGCTTGATTATGCCACAACCAGAGAAAACATTTACCTTTCTACCCCGACAAACAAGAAATACAGAATTCACGTTTTAAGCCTCAGTTTTATTTTTAAAGAGCGTAATAAAAATCATGCAGAAACAATCCAGTTTCTGACACTATATTCTGTTGCTGTCATAATGGTTAATACTGCTAATAAATGTGTAAGATAACATTCAGGTTAAAGCTGGTATATGGAAAACAGACAGACAAAGCCTCAACTTTGGCATATAACCTACTCAGCAAGTCTGGTGCACAGCCTTCAGAAAGTAGAAGCCACACAAAATACTGCTGCAAAACATAGGCCGATGCTTACTTCCTTGACTTACTTGACTTTAATGATTTGATGTATAATTTTTGTACAAAAATATTATTTTTGAAGCATCTGATATACATTTTGTTAATAATGTTATCTTTGTTAACATGGTGTTAACACCTGAAAAATATTTTTCTGACAAGATAAAAATACTCAGATGGTTAAAAGAGTTTCATGGAAGTGATTTTGACATCAGTGGAATCTAAGCACATGTTCAAGTGCTTTGCTGAATCCAAACCTTAAATCCTGTCATCCTTACACTATATATTACCCACTATTTATCCTAAAATGACATTTTAAATGATAGATTCCATGATTTTAAGGAAGCAAAAGGAGTGAGAGCAGCAGAATAAAGACAACTTAAAGAAAAAATATCAGACTTTAACAAACTCAGATTTCCTAAGTAAGGTCCATGAGAAGAAAATCTAACACAAGGAGTACTTCAGAAGAGCTGTCAGTTTCTCAAGGAGACAATATTAAAGGCACAACTGTAAATTATTCTGATGCAAAGGAAATATAGGAAGACTAGTAAGAGGCCAATATTGCTCCATCAGGAGCTCTTTTATGACCAGAAAATCAGAAAGGACTCCTACAAAAAGTACAAAAAGATTGCATACAAGGACAAAATCAGAAAGGCTAAGTATCTTGTTGGTCACTAAATACTAATATATATTACTCCCATCTCAAAAATTATATCCCTATGGGATACTCACAGCTTGTCATGAAGCAGTTCTCCCAACTTCAATTCTAGAAGGAACACAACAGGACAAATCATTAATTTGGATATTACTCTAAAGCAGCTCATCACAGATATTTAACCAAACAGCTTGCTCAACTGGCTAAACAGGCTTTACACTACAAAAGAAGGAGATACAGAAGAAAGTCATGCATTGTTCCTCTTCCTTTGATGTATATTATGATGCTGAAGGCAAAATATAATACCAAATGTGACAGCGTGACGCAAAGATCTCTTAATGCAACTGGCAGAGGACACAGGGATAGATGGGTCCCCTGGATTCACCAAAAGAACATCATGTAAGGTTGATAATGAAAGCCTATGTCACACAGGTCATCATAATCATTGTGAGCTATATGTACAGAAAAAACATGAAAAGTTAAGCATATATGTTGCAAATCATGTTTCTAACCCTTGCAGCTAAAGGCAGGATACTCAAAGGTAGTGTGCCTAGAGACAAACTTCTCAAGACAGGTGGTGGGAGACAACATCTCCTTGGTGAACCATTGTGTACCTCACAGTAGAAATCTATTACCACAAAGAGGCAAATGCTAATGAAGATCTGGCAGAGACTTCAGAAGGAAACTAACAAGAAGAGGTAAACAGTGCAGGAGCGATGGGAAAATCCTTTTTTCAGATGACGGTCAAAGATCTGGTCTATCTGTGGGAGCAGAGAGGCGTTCTGGCATCTTTCAATCTGTGAAGACAGGTTGCCAGTAAGACCGATTTTATGAAAAGGGGATCTCAGCCATTCTTAACTCAAAATGCTGGGAATCTTGTAAGCTGGTGCAAGCTATTCCTTTGGAAGCATAGATTCTGACAGTTCTGTGAATGTTCAGTGAAACTGGAGCTGGGCACTCCAGAAGAACACTTGCAGAACTTGGGGGTTGGTATGTGGCTATCTCTAACATGTACAGAGACAGCGAGGCCTGTAGAGACTTGAAGGATAGTGCTTTGTGTTGCCAGAGGCTGATGGAGTCAGGGAGCTGAACTATAGAAGGCACAGACAAGACTTCCACACACTAAGGACAGGGGGTAGCAAGGTGCCTCACAACCAGGGTGCCTCTTGGAAGTGTCATAGACAGATAATGGCAATTTTCTGCAAATATCCTCATAAAACCTTATTGAATTAAAGTTTAAGTAACTTTGGGATCCACTGCATCAAATGCAAAGTTCATATATAATTGTGGTCTGGATTGTACGTAACTTCTCTAGGGAACGGATGTGATGTGAGACCTGGGGGTCCAAAGGACTTTACTGAAAATATATCAGACAAAAATGGACTCTGAGGACAGTAAATGCATTTCCAGGGAAACGCCTAAGGAAAGATTAATGTACTTTCCTACCTCCAGTTATGCAAAAACCCTTACACCCTGAAGAGAGGTGATTGCTGATTATCTGTTCGCAGAGGTTGGAGATCAAAGGCCTGAGCTGTATAAAGAAACAGGCTGACCAGTTGGTTAGGAATCTGAGACAGTTATGAACTTGTAACCATGGAGAAAACCCAGTTGTGGGTTTTCAAAGACTGACCTACTAGAGCCTGAGGGTGGAGCTGGGGTGACTTCTGGTAAGCTTTTTAGCATGCATGTAGGTTCTTTATTTTTAATATGTTTTAATTGTAATGGTTTTACCTTAAAAATAAATGTGCTTGCTTAGAAAGAATTGTGTGGCAACTTGTAACTCCTGGCAATTACACTGTTCAGAGCCATTTGAGAGAAAGCAAAGCACAGATACTGGCCTGTTTAGGCAGTCTGGCTTGCTAGAAATATATCAGTGTAAATCAGGGAGCTGTGCAGCCCTAACATCCCAATCAGGAGGGAAAGAGACACAGGTCTCCTCCCAAGAGAAGTGATGACTGGGAGTACCCTTGATGGACTAAGAGAGGGAATACAGGCATAGTTACCATGAAATGTGACACTAACTGCTCAATGCCATCACCCAAGGCACTCCCTTTGTGCCATTCCAACAATTCAAAGGGAACTTAAAATTGCTCTAAGACAGCATTTGAGGATCCCCCTTCTAGATTAGTATAAGGAAATCCTCATATGGTGCATGCAAAATAATGTGTGTAACATACTGGTGGAAAGTTATTTTTGATTTAATGTTGCACCAAGGGTCAGTTCAAAAATTACACACAGGCAAATTAACTCTCAGTAGCAATCTTAACAGTAACTGAAGATATTTGTCTTCCAATAACATGAGAAACTTATCAGTTTTGATTCAAGTGCAGAAATGAATAAAAATCAGCATTGGACAGTCGATTTCTAGGATACAGGGCTGTGTTCAATTTAGGTACATTTGACAGTTCCAGGAAAACAGGAGACAGGTCCAGTATGGATAAACAAGATTTCCCATCAAGAGGAGGATGGGGGGAAAATGATTAAAAGAAAACAATAGAATGAGAGGTTTCAGAGTAGCAGTCGTGTTAGCCTGTATCCGCAAAAAATACAGGAGTACTTGAGGCACCTTAGAGACAAACAAATTTGTTTCAGCATAAGCTTTTGTGGGCTATAGTCCACTTCATCGGATGCATGCCATCCAATGAAGTGGGCTGTAGCCCACAAAAGCTTATGCTCAAATAAATTTGTCTCTAAGGTGCCACAAGTACTCCTGTTCTTTTAACAGAATGAGAAAAACCGTAAGGAGAAAAGCTGCCTGAAAAAAGGAAGGAGGTTTATATCTTCTGAAGAGGGTTGCTAATCTCATGGACCCCAATCCCACTATAAACTTGACACAGGCAGACTCTTGAATCTGCATACTTCCAATAAAGTCAATGAGTCTACCCGTACTGAGCTCATTGCAGGAGTGGAGCCTTAGACTAGAAGGTAACTTCAAGAATTATGGTTGGGCTTCTTAAAAATTGGAATCCTTAAGAGTCTAAGTACAACTTACCTCTACAGGCCTCTTCAAACTCCTGGGTAATATCGATCCAGTTTGTATTACCCTTTTCCATCTTGTCAGGTATATTGAGCTCCCATCCTGAATCATCATCTTCTACTGAAGCTTTCATAACCATAATATTGCACCTATAAATACAAATCATAGATCAAGAATAAACTATAGAAAGTATTTAATGGGAGCCAATGCTTACCTTGCATAAGGAAAAAAATGAACTAGTCAGATGTAAATTCAAAGGGCAACACTGAAAGTTCAGCAGCCCATAATTTGACAACCCCTTTAAAAAGGATGTTGTCTCTTTCAAAATTTCTCCTGAATAGATTTTACTATATAAACTCAAAAACCAGGACAGCAAAATGTTAATATCACCACTCCTCAACTGGAAAACCATTAATAAAGTTACACACACAACCTAAAAAAGACAATCAATTTTTAAAAAAAGCTTAAAGGAATTTTGGGTATTAAACATTTAATTTTTGAGGTTTTATAATAAGCAAAAATCTCTCTCTCTCTTCCATTGCTATGTGAAAGACCGAAAACAAGAAGAATCCGTGAAATTGACTACAAACTGAACACAGTCAGGTGTACAAAGTAAATCACTTTTGCAGTAATAGTAATCTTAGTATAACTTGCAAGCACATTCAGACTCAAATATTATTTTTAAACTGTGCATCATAAAAGGTAACCTATAAAGAATGAATTAAAATATTAGTCTTGTGTTTGAAAAGGACTGTAGGTTTCCTCCTTATTCCTTTGCTTGTTTTACTTTATATATATCAGAAATATCAAGCCTAGTCTTCCCTGGTTTTGCTGGAGTTCCTCTGAGAAGTATGGATGATTCTCAGCACTAACATCCCTCAATTAAAAGCAATGTTGGACATTTAGTGAAGATGTCCCATAAATAATGTTAGTCACCTAAGAACCAAAATTCAAGAATTTTAAAAACAGGTAGTTTAAAAGTCCCTTCCCCTTTCAATTGCTATGTCCTAATAAGGAGGAGAGGATGGAAAATGATAAAATACAGGAGGATCTAATGAGAAACAGACAAATGAAAAAAAGTCCCATTCCATTTTGTCATGCAATAGGGGACAGCCAAAAAATGACAAGTTTTTAAAATGCTTATATACCAATGCTAGAAGTCTAAATAATAAGATGGGTTAACTAGAGTGCCTAGTATTAAATTAGGATATTGATCTAATAGGCATCACAGAAACTTGGTGGAATGAGGATAATCAATGGGACACAGTAATACCAGGGTACAAAATATATCAGAAGGACAGAACAGGTCGTGCTGGTGGGGGAGTGGCACTATATGTGAAAGAAAACGTAGAATCAAATGAAGTAGAAATTTTAAATGAATTAAACTGTACTACAGAATCTCTATGGATAATAATTCCAAGCTTGAAAAATAAGAATATAGCAATAGGGCTATATACAGACCACCTGACCAGGATGGTGTTAGTGACTCTGAAATGCTCAGGGAGATTAGAGAGGTTATTAAAATAAAAAACTCAATAATAATAACGGGGGATTTCAACTATCCCCATATTGACCGGGTATAGATCACCTCAGGAAGGGATGCTGAGATAAAGTTTCTTGACACCTTTCAGAGTAGCAGCCGTGTTAGTCTGTATTCGCAAAAAGAAAAGGAGTACTTGTGGCACCTTAGAGACTAACATTTATTTAAGCATAAGCTTTCGTGAGCTACATCCGATGAAGTGAGCTGTAGCTCACGAAAGCTTATGCTCAAATAAATGTGTTAGTCTCTAAGGTGCCACAAGTACTCCTTTTCTTTTCTTGACACCTTAAATGACTGCTTCTTGGAGTAGCTGTCCTGGAACCCACAAGAGGAGAGGCAATTCTTGATTTAATCCTAAATGGAGCACAGGATCAGGTCCAAGAAGTGAATACAGCTGGACCGCTTAGTAATAGTGACCATAATATAATTAAATTTAACATCCCTGTGGCGGGGAAAACTCCACAGCAGCCCAACGCTGTAGCATTTAATTTCAGAAAGGGGAACTACAGAAAAATGAGGAGGTTAGTGAAACAGAAATTAAAAGGTACAGTACCAAAAGTAAAATTCCTGCAAGCTACATGGAAACTTTTAAAGACACCGTAATAGAGGCTTAACTTAAATGTTACCCCAATTTAAAAAGCACAGTAAGAGAACCAAAAAAGAGCCACCGTGGTTAAACAACAAAGTAAAAGAAGCAGTGAGAGGCAAAAAGGCATCCTTTAAAAAGTGGAAGATAAATCCTAATGAGGAAAATAGAAAAGAGCATAAACTCTGGCAAATGAAGTGTAAAAATATAATTAGAAAGACCAAAAAAGAATTTGAAGAACAGTTAGCCAAAGACTCCAAAAGTAATAGCAAATTTTTTTTAAATACATCAGAAGCAGAAAGCCTGCTGAAGAACTAGTGGGGCCACTGAATGATCAAGATACTAAAAGGTTTCAGAGTAGCAGCCGTGTTAGTCTGTATTCGCAAAAAGAAAAGGAGTACTTGTGGCACCTTAGAGACTAACAAATTTATTTGAGCATAAGCTTTTGTGAGCTACAGCTCACTTCATCCGATGCTCACAAAAGCTTATGCTCAAATAAATGTGTTAGTCTCTAAGGTGTCACAAGTACTCCTTTTCTTTTTTGCAAGATACTAAAGGAACACTCAAAAACGATAAGGCCACTGCAGAGAAACTAAATTAATTCTTTGCATCGGTCTTCATTGTTGAGGATGTGAGGGAGATTTCCAAACCTGAGCCATTCTTTTTGGTGACAGATCTGAGGAACTGTCCCAAATTTAGGTGTCATTAGAGGAGGTTTTGGAACAAATTGATAAACTAAACAGTAATAAGTCTCCAAGTCTTGATGGTATTCACCCGAGAGTTCTGAAGGAAATTGCTGGACTACTAACTGTCATCTGTAACCTATCATTTAAATCAGCTTTTGTACCAAACGACTGGAGAATAGCTAATGTGACACCAATTTTTAAAAAGGGCTCCAGAGGTGACCCTGGCAACTACTGGCCTGTAAGTCTCACTTCAGTACAGGGCAAACTGGTTGAAATATCATGAAGAACAAAATTGTCAGACACATAGAAGAACATAATTTGTTGGGAAATAGTCAACATGGTTTTTGTAAAGGTAAATCAGGCCTCACCAATCTACTAGAATTCTCTGAGGGGGTCAACAAGCATGTGAACAAAGGAGATCCAGTGGTTATAGTGTATTTAGATTTTCAGAAAGCCTTTGACAAGGTCCCTCACCAAAGGCTCTTAAAAAAATAAGCAGTCATGGCATAAGAGGGAAGCTTCTCTCATGGACTGGTAACTGGTTAAAAGATAGGAAACAAAGGGTAGGAATAAATGGAATAGGAATAAATAAATAAATAAATAAAAACCAGAAATCAGTTTTCAGAATGGAGAGAGGTAAACAGTGATCTGTACTGGGCCCAGTCCTATTTAACATATTCATAAACGATCTGGAAAAAGGGGTAAACAGTGAGGTGGCAAAATTTGCAGATGATACAAAACTACTCAAGATAGTTAAATCCAGGCAGACTGTGATGAGCTACAAAAGAATCTCACAAAACTAGGTGACTGGGCAAAAAAATGGCAGATGAAATTTAATGTTGATAAATGCAAAGTAATGCACACTGGAAAACTATACATATACGATGGGGTCTAAATTAGCTGTTACCACTCAAGAAAGAGATCTTGGAGTCATTGTGGATAATTCTCTGAATTCATCTACTCAATGTGCAGTGGCAGTCAAAAAAGCAAACAGAATGTTGGGAATCATCAAGAACACAATAGATAAGACAGAAAATATCATATTGCTTCTATATAAATCCATGGTACACCTCCACCTTGAATACTCTGTGCAGATGTGGTCACCCCATCTCAAAAAAAGTATATTGGAATTGGAAAAGGTTCAGAAAAGGGCAACAACAAATGATTAGGGGTTTAGAATGGCTTCCGTATGAGGAGTGATTAATAACACTAGGACTTTTCAGCTTGGAAAAGAGGTGACGGGGGGGGGGGGGGACATGATAGAGGTCTATAAAATCATGAGTGGTATAGAGAAAGTAAATAAGTAAGTGTTATTTACTCCTTCTCATAATACAAGAACAAGGGGGCACCAAATGAAATTAATAGGTAGCAGGTTTAAAACAAACACAATAAAGTATTTTTTCAGCCAAAGCACTGTCAACCTCTGGAACTCCTTGCCAGAGGGTGTTGTGAAGGTTCAAAAGGGAGCTAGATAGATTCATGGAAGATAGGCCCATCAATAGCTATTAGCCAGGATGGGCAGGAACGGTGTCCCTAGCCTCTGTTTGCCAGAAGCTGGGATTGGGTGACAGGCCATGGATCACTTGATGGACCTTTGGTCTGACCCAGTACAGCCATTCTTATGCTCAGCTTTCCCTCTCCTAGCTCTGGTGCTGTCACCATTTCACTAGTTCTCCAATAATCATGGGGGGCAGAGAACAGTGGGGGGGGGGCACTGTTAAAATAAATAAATGAAACCAGACCTTCCTTACAGAAGCGAAGAGTAGATACAGAGGCCAATTGTTTTTTCCTTCGCTGGTCACCTGTGGCCCCAGCTCCAAGTTACTGCAGTTCCCAATGGGAGAACACCCCGGGGGACAGCACGGCCAGCGGTGGGGATGAACGCAGGCGCCTCCGCCGGCATCCCAGCGACCCTGCCCTGGCCATGTCCGCAGCGCGCGGGCACCTCGCAGGCCAGGCGCTGCCACGGCCGCGGCACGGGACAGCGGCTGGCCTGGCGGGGGCCCCGCCCGGGGCCATCACGGGGGTCCCCAGCAGGCAGGCCTGCGAGGGACTCCGTACCACACGCGCGCCCACGCCCGGCCCGGCCCGGCCCAGCCCCCGAGTGGCCCCTCCCACGCCGGACAGGGGGCTTCACCTCGAGGGGCCGCGCTGGGCCCTGTGCGGGTCACGCCCCTGTCACCTCACCGTGCCCGTTGCCTCCGTCTCGGGCAGCAACCAGCCAAGGCACCCTCTCCGTTCGGAGCGCGGCCCTGCTGCTGCGCATGCGCAAAATCACCCCGAGTTCCTGGCCGGGCGGCATTGCACGAGCAGGTTCTCACGCATGCGTGCACAAGCCGTCCCCTCCCAGGAGGACCGGCGTGGGCGGGGTGCATCCTGCGGATGCTCATGCGCAAACCCCATAAACTGCCCCGGGGGGTTAGTTTACTACGTGTGGCGCGGAAGGAGGCTCGGTCAACAGGGATTCTGTCGCTGAATGAGGTGGGGGTGTCGCATGAAGAACAGGGGACGGACGGAGGGAGAGGGGTTGGGTGGCTGGGGGCGGGGAGGAGTGGGGCTCCTGCGCGGTGCGGTCTGGCTCGGACCCTGGCCGGCCTCCTTTTTTTCTTTGCACCTGGGCGGGTGAGTTTGCTGCTCCCCCCGCGGGGAGGGGGAGGGGGCAGGGGCAGCGTCAGCGTCGTGCCACCCCTCTGCCAGGAACTGGAGTGGGGGAGTCATTTGCTGTGGGGCAAAGGGGGCAGGTGTGTCCCCCCACGCGTTTCATAGGGTCTGTATGTACTGTGCTGTCCTCCCTCCTAGACTTTGAAGGTTGTAATGTAACCACATGTAAAACCCTGTTCTTGACGCATCTTCCCACAAGCCTTCAATTTTCCTGAAATGATGCTCCTGTCTTATACTTGTAAGAAGCACACCGGATCTTTATAGGGGAGAAGGCAGCACACTACATTTATTGAGACTACAACCGTTAGGATATGCTTTTCAATCACTCTCTCTCTCTCTCCCCCCTGCCAGTTGATGTTTATAGTTACCAGTCCAGAGTATGGATCGATCTAGGGGCCAGCCAGATTGATTGTAGAGGGGAGCAGGGCTCTGTCAGTTGTGATCCAGTGCTCCTGGAGTGTGGCAAGATGAACCCAAAGTCCCATGGCCAAGCACCCTGTTCTTAAAGTCGTCTTTTTCTCTGTTGAAGTCTATGGTTTTTGCTGGGTCAGTTTGTGACCAGTTACTACTTAATTGGTGTATCTTTTGATGTAAAAAGAACAGGAGTACCTGTGGCACCTTAGATTAACAGATTAGCACATAAGCTTTCGTGAGCTACAGCTCACTTCATCAGATGCTGTAGCTCATGAAAGCTTATGCTCTAATAAATTTGTTAGTCTCTAAGGTGCCACAAGTCCTCCTGTTCTATTTGCGGATACAGACTAACACAGCTGCTACTCTGAAACCTTTTGATGTAAACATTCCAATACACCTCTGAGAGGGTCATCCTGTCCTGGTTCCGATTTAATCAATTGTCCTGTCTTTAGGGGTGCCAGCCTTCACCTCAGGGTCGTCAATCTGCCCTTCTTTCAGTATGGATGTGCATTGATGATTCTCTGGTGTCATTAAGTCTCTTCACTCCTTCCTTGATTATCTGGCTATAACAATGGCCTTCACAACTTATCTTTTCTTGATGCATATATTCCTCATTCATACAAACAGTGTCAGTTTATTTTGAATCTCCTTAACTTAGACACAATACAAGATCCTGTCTTTTACTTACTGAATCTTAAAACAAAGACATGTATATTTAACTAGAGTGCCTAATTTGTAATACATATAGGAAACTGTAGCAGGGTGGTCACCTGCTCCTGCCCTGAAGGGCTTAAAACAGCCCAGGGGAGGGCTGTGGCTGGGGCAAGCAGCCCAGGCTGATTGGGGGGAAAAGATTCAGCTGGGGCCATGCCCCAATCAGGGCTTTGGTGGCCCTTATAAGAGGGCAGTGGGCCAGGAGCACAGAGGCTCTCTGGCCTTTTGAGAGGGAGAGACCTGGCTGCCATAAACTGAGTAGGGTACCTAGACTGGAGCAGGGCTGGGGGAAGGCCAGAGGAGCTGGGGAGCTCCGGCCTGGAAACCCCTCAGGCTGCAGGCCTAACCTAAGGCCAAATAGGTACTGGGGTTGCAGGGGGCAGCCAAGGGGAGGTGGAGGCAGCAGTTCCAAACCCCCACTGCCTGTGATGAGTGGCTTGTACACTGCAGTCCGCCCCAGTGAACGGGGGCTAGGTGGTGACTGGCAGTAGCCATATGGTGAGGTGAGGTGGGGATAGGGGGTTGGGGGTTCCCTGAGGAGGGGAGACCCAGAGACTGTGGCGGTACTGCTAGGGGGCAGCCTCCAAGGGAAAGGGGCACCGGGGTCCAGGAGGGACACGGGGTCAGCAAGAGGTGAGACACCAGCTGACAGAGGGCACTCCGGAGGCTGGCAAGCTAATTCCCTGGACGACCAGCAGGAGGTGCCACAGGGGTGAGTCTCACATTGCTACAGAAACCATAGTAGACATTATAACTTATCCTAAAACAAAAGGGTGACCATAATCAGTCATAAGGATTGTTCTGGTCTGTCCCTGCCTTAACATCAGTACAGACACTGGCAATCTGTCAGGTGCGTTTCTACCAGTGTCCCAGAGGTCATTCCTTTCTGCTGTTCAAAAAGAGTGGCTGACAGGATGAAATCAAATCATACATTAATTCACATAGTACAATTATAAAATCCGGCTCCTACACCTGCAATGGAGTTCTTACCGCCAAATTTAAATGGGAAACCTCCATCCAGCAGCATGTCCCCATCTTTCTGCTTTATTACAAGCCCCAGGATGATGAGCACTAGTCTTGCTGCTTTGAATTAGAGTAGATGGTAGATTCTCTAACTTGGAAGTCTTTAAATCAAGATTTGAGGACTTAAGTAACTCCGCTAGAGGTTATGAGTCTATTACAGGAGTGGATGGGTGAGGTTCTATGGCTTGCAATATGTGGGAGATCAGACTAGATCATGATGATGCTTTCTGGCCTTAAAGTCTATGAGAGCCAAAGGCAACAGCTCCTTCAGCCTGTGTATTACTGTGATTATTTCTCATGTATTCCTAACAGAGGAGGGAGTGATGCCTATAAATCCATAGCACAACCGTGAGCACTTGAACTCCGATGTGTGTGTCATCTGTAGCCATCCTGGGATTCACCCAGTCATCAACATTTTGATCACTTGGTCCACCAATAACACTAGGTATTTCTATGGACCTGTCCATCTGACAACCTCCAACCACTTTACAAAGTTAACATTAATGGATTTATGAAAAGCACCTACCAAAGTGTGTTCATCATATTATAATAGTAAAGATGAAATAAACTGTGTCCTTGTCTAGACTCTCAGCTGAATCATAGAAATGAAGGTTTAGAAAGGACCTCAAGAAGTCATCTAGTCCTTTCCCCTGCGCTGAGGCAACAGAAAATATATCTAACCCGTATCTAGCAGATGTTTATGTAATCTGCTCTTAAAAACTGTCAGACAGGGATTCCACAATCTCCCAAGGTAACATGCTTCAGTACTTAATTATTCTTATAGTTTAAGTTTTTCCTAATATTTAACCTAAATCTCTTGCTGCAAAATAAACCAATTGCTTTTTCTCCTACCTTCAGTGGATATGGAAAACAGTGGATCCCTATTGTCTTTATCACACCCTTTTACATATTTGACGACTGTTACTGTGTGTCCTCTCTAGACCAGTGATTTCAACCTTTTTTCATTTGCAGGCCCCTAAAAATTTTCGAATGGTGGTGCAGACCCTTTGGAAATCTTAGACATAGTCTGCGGACCCCCAGGGGTCCATAGACCACAGGTTGAAATAGGATATATTAACAGGAATGTCATATTAGAGCGGGGGTTGGCAACCTTTGGCACGCAACCCATCATGGTAATCCACTGGTGGGCTGCAAGATGTTTTGTTTACGTTAACTGTCCTCAGACACAGCCCTGTGCAGATCCCAGTGGCCGTAGTTTTTGTTCTCAGCCAATGGGAGTTGCGGGAAGCGGCACGGGCCATAGGGACATGCTGGCCGCCACTTTCTGCAGCTCCCATTGGCTGGGAAGAGCAAAGCACGGCCACTGGGAGCAGCAGAGGCCGTACCTGTGGATGGTCAACATAAACATAACATCTCGTGGCCCACCAGTGGATTACCGTGGTGGGCCGTATGCCAAAGGTTGCCAATCCCCCGTATTAGAGAGACAATGTGGGTGAGGTCATATCTTTTATTGGACCAACTTCTGTTGGTGAGAGAGACAAGCTTTTGAGCCATACAGAGCTCTTCTCTTCAGGTCTGGAAAGGGCAAGGGACAAGGTGGAACAGATTGTTTAGCATAAATAGATAGCACATATTATAAAGGACCATTCAAGATAGAATGGCCTATTTACACTCTGCCGTCATAGAACAAAAAGAGTTGGGGGTTACCTTGTCTTTTACAATATATTCTAGCTACTTAGGCTAAACCACCTGTTCCACCTGGCATTTTGCTGTGATGCTGGGAGTACTCTTCCCAGACCTGAAGAAGAGCTGTATGTGTTTCTAAAGCATCTCTCTCTCACCAACAGAAGTTGGTCCAATAGAAGATTCTTTCTCACCTTGTCTCTCTAATATGACATTCCAGTTAATACACCCCAGAATACTTGCCTTTTTCACAACAGTGTCACAGTGTTGACTCGGGCTTGGTCTACACTACAGAGTTAGGTTGATGTAAGGCAGCTTATGTGAACCTAATTATGCCAGTGTCTACACTAGAATGCTGCTTTTGTGGGAGTAAGTGGCCTGCTACACTGATATAATAACTCCACCTCCACAAGAGCTGTAGTGCTTATGTCATTGTAGTTAGGGCGATGCACTGTCCCTGTAGACACTTACATTGGCTGTCATTCTTGTCAGTTTCATGGCTGCCTCTTGCTCAGAGCAGCAGCTGGGGCTCACAGCTGGAGCCATGAAACCCACAAGAATGTTAGTTTCGCTTCTGGTGGCTCCAAAGCCCAGTGCTGGGCTTACAGCTGGCCACCCCACCCCAGCTGTCACCTGGGTGCCCTGTTTACAGCTGGAGACACCACCTCAGGATGACAGTCCAAACTGTGAGCCTAGCACTGGGCTCAGTTTCACAGCAAGGAGCCTCCAAACTGTGAAATTGACATTTTTGTCAGTTTCACAGCTCCAGCTAGGGCCCCAAGCTGCTGCTCTGAGCCAGAGCTAGCCATGAAACTGACAAGAATGTCAATTTCACTTCTGGTAGGCTCTGTGCTGTGAAATTGAGGGGCATCAGGCTTGCAGCTTGGGCTGTTATCTCATGGTGGGTGGGGGCTCCATTTATGAGCCCCACACGACTGTCAGTGCTTGACATTTGGCTGTCAATGCCCACAATGCCCGACTTCAGTCAGTGCAGCAATCTTGGTGTGGACACCAACAGTTGATTGAATTACTGTGGTGGCTGTAGGTCTACCTAAATTAAGTTGACCTAATTTTGTAGTACAGACAAGCCATCAAATTCAATTTGTGATCCGCTATAACCCACAGATTCTTTCTGCAGTAGCACTGCCTAGCCAGTTATTCCCATTTTATTTGTTCGTTTGATTTTTTTTCTTCCTAAATATAGTATTTTGCACTTGTCTTTATTTAATTTCATCTTATTGATTTCAGTTCTCCAATTTATCAAGATCATTTTGAATTCTAACCCTGCCCTCCAAAGTGCCTGCAACCACTCTGAGCTTGGTGTCATTTGCAGTCCTTCTAAGTGTTCTCACTTCTCCAACATCCAAGTGATTAATGGAAATACAGAATAATATTGGACCCAGGATAGTCTTCTGCAGGCTCCCATGTTAAAAATTGGTTCAGCTGCACCCACTGCTGACAACAAGCAAATTTTATAATGTGAACAAGGCAGGGAGACGTTACAAGAAAATAGTCATTTTCTTTGATATGGAGATGACTGTATCCAGCTCAATACTCTGTTGTAAGGTGAGATCATTGTTCTTGAGTCAGTTTAATTATGTCCTGTTTCATTATTTTAAATATTTTATTTTCTGTTACTCAAGGAAAAGTAGTTTAGCTTTCTTATAGAAGGAAATGTTTGCTTGTTGACCCAATTTCTTGTTTACTAGTACAATTCCACAAGTGTGGAAATTTGTGTCTCAATATCAGATCCCAGACTCAGATCAGTGTCTCTTTGCTTCTCATGCATTTTGCTATGCTTTGCAGGATTCATGTTCTCTTTCCAGTGCTGCTAGTTCTATTTAATCAACCCCACCAGCCAGAATTGTGCAGCACGCTGTGGTCCTGAGAAGCAGAACCTCTGTTTCCCATCAATATAGAAATGTCTGTGCCCATGCACAGAGGCAGGAAAGAGGGTGTGTGTATGTGTGTGGTCTTTTTTTTTTTTTTTTTTTTTTTTTTTTTTTTTTGAAAAGGGTTGAAGAAATATGGATGAAGCTGGGAGAATAAGAAGCTAGAGAGAAGCAACATCCAAAAATAGAAATTTCTTTAACATTTAGAGTTAAAAGAATTATTTAGAGAAAAAATAATTAAGAAATTTAAGTACTGAACATTGTATAAGATCTAGAATGAGAGAAAACAGAAAGAGGAAGGAAAATATATACCAAGCCATAACATGTAAGGAAATAAAGTGTAAAGGAAGCAAGATGAAAAGGAGAAGGAAAACAAAGTGAATCATAAGTAAATTTTATAAAAATGAAATGGAGTGTAATGGAAAAATTTAACTAAGCTACACCCAAACAATATTGATTTTATATGTTTGAACCAAACACACTAAAGTTTTAGTTGTTTTGTTTTTTTTTTAATATCCTTCCCACAGCAATGTCAGTGCACAGAATGGACACCAGTCTCTTCCATTCCTCTCTGTTATTTGCTGCTGCTTCCATTTGCTCTGTGGACTTGAGATCAATTATTCTGCCCTTCCTGCTAAGGATTCTTTTTAAGGTTTCTCTTGGCACCTTTGTTTCATCTTACCAGGTGATCTCCACTTGATGACTTCATGTGGGAGTCTGTGTTGGCATCTGGAGTACATGCTGCAAATATGCCAAGAGCTTCCATCTCATTCTGGTGGAAACAGTCTGCTTGTTGGTGATTTCTTGGATTTCTTCATTGGTGATGAAGTCTTTACAACCAATGAGCACAATATTTTGTAAGCACTTATTTTTGAAGGCATCTAACATTTCTGTCTAACATTTTAGTAGCTTTCCAGCTCTTGCAGCTGTATGTTAGCACTGAGATCACATTTGATTGAAAATTCTCAGTTTTGTTCTGGTCCTGTATATCTTTGATTTCCATATTTATTTTTTTTTGAGTTTAGAAAATGCTATGGATATCTTTCCTGTCCTAGATATCGCTATCTTCTTGAGATCTCCGTTGACTAATAGGATGCTGCCCAGATAGATGAATTGTTCTACTCGCCATGTCTGAGTTTCAAGGATGTTTGTTTTAGTAGAACTAATTATGAGCCCTGCTTGCATACTATTTTTGCCAAGTTCTCTTTGTAACTTTTCAGGGATATTTCTCACTAGTGCAATATCAATAGCAAAGTCTAGGTCTTCTGGCATTTGCCTTCTACTCATGCTATATCAGTGTGTGTGTTGCTAAAACACTTCTTTATCCAATCTATGGCATTACCAAACAATGAAGATAAAATGCAGACGTGTTTCATGCCAGACTCCACATTGAACCACTCTGTCTGGTTGATAAACCTTAGCGAGCAATTTGCATCTCTGTACATGGCCTTGACGATACTGACAACTTGAATGGGATTCTGTAGGATTTAAGAATATTCCACAATATATATCTGTGCAGGCTGTCAAATACCTTTTGAAAAATCAATGAAATTAATGAAGAGGGGAACTTGCCATTCTATGCACACTTCTGTGACAGTCCTTAATGTGAATATCTGATCTATATAGGATCTCTTGGCCCTGAATCCAGCCTGTTCTCTAAGCTTTGTATCCTCTGCCTCTTTTGTCCTGTGTTGTATCACACTGCAGATGGCTTTCCCTACAACAGAGTAATGTAACTTCTCTCCAGTTGTAAGATCACCCTTTTTTTGCATATTCTGACAATGATTCCATGTTTCCACTGGTCAGGAGGGGTCTCTTTTTCCCCAGTTGGGGGGGTTACAGCAGATATCCTTCTTGTGGAAGCCCTGTTGTAGAGTTTCAACAGCATATTGCAGGCATATGGTAGTTCCATCATCTTACACATGAAGATGTCAGGTACCAGACCAGCCAGCCTCTACCCTCTTCCCAAATGATTCAGCACAGGCTCGGATGGCATACATCTGTTCTGTATGTTGGAGTCCATACCAGCCCATAAGTTTTATGCATTAGATCCAACAAGAGCTGGATGAAGACCTTGCAGATGGCCTCACGCATACTGGAGGGATGAAGTGGCTTCCAACCTTGTCTGTATTGGCCTTCTTGTAGAACAGGCTGCAATGTTTGCAGGAGACTGGGCTCTCTGGAAATGGGTTACCCAAAGTGTGCACTCTACACTTCACATGCAAGAGAATTAATGAAACGAATGAATTGAAAATCTGTCAATTTTGTTAGGCTGGAGATAAAGTACTTTTAGCATTTCTGCTGTAACTTGATCATCTCCCTCCACTTTACTTTTCAGCTTTTTGATTGCAGCCTGTACTTCTGACATCTCTATTGGACTGATGTTAATGACAAGCTGGTCTAGCTCACATGTTTCATCAAAGTCTGGTGCTGAGATGGGCCTGGGGCTATTGAGGACATTTTTGATATGCTCTGCCCCTCCGTTTTTCTGTTCTACCTCAGTTGTAAGTATTTTTCCATCTTTGCTTTTTATTGGCCCATGTCCTATTTTGAAATTTCCACACTGATTTTAATCACTTGGGAAATGGCGCTGTGGTTTCCTATCATAGCTGCAGCTTCAGCTGCTAGGTCTTCAACATATCTTCATTATCTTTCTTTGCATTTTATCCACATAGAATTATAATTCCATTTCTGTCACTGACTCCTTTGTTTAGTGCATGTTACTTTTGCTTCAGTTTGATCATCTGACAAACTGTGGTAATATCCACTTTACAGAGGTGGTATAAGAATTAAGACTAATATTTTTCAAACCTGGGTGCCTGAAGTTAGGCACCACTGTCCATATATGGCCAGTTAATTAAGTGACCAACTTTTTGCAGGTGATAAGGACGAAGTTTCCACTGACTGCAGTGAGTGTTCCAAGGTGCTTAACATCTTTTAAAATCAGGCCACTGATTTAGGTGCCTGTGACGTAGTAGGGATTTTCCCTTGTTATGTTGTATGTGAGTCTTACTGTTTTGCATGAATGCTGTGTATGCCTCACTTTCCCTGTGTATTGCACCAATGTCTAGGTGGTGGGAATAAGGGTCTGTAACTTTTGCGGCGGCTGCTCCAGCTGCCTGCACAGATGCAATAGCTGCCCCTTCATAACCTGAGACCCAGGAGGGAGATCCGACCAGGTGTCTCTTGGCCCAGGAAGCGAGACAAAGGCCAGAGGAGGAGCCATGGGCAGGGCAGGGGCCAGGCAGCTGGAAAAGAATCAGTTTTGGCTGGCTTGGGGCGCAGAGGGAAGGCCAGAGTCCCCAAGATGGACTTAGCACAGAAATCAGTCACTTTCAGCCAACAGGTTCATTTTACACTGCTGAGAGTCGCATCTGACTGCGGAGTTGGGGTGTGTCAAGGCCGAGTCCCCACTCTGGCACTTTGAGTGCAGAAGGTGGGGGCCCATAAGGATTCTAAAAATTAATACTAGCCACTCCCGGCTTGTATTAAACTCCCAAGGTTACAGCTTTTCTCTGACCATGGATGGGTTGATGCTGCCACCACCCAAGTGAAAAAATCCCTTTGAGAACCCAGGAAGGTGCACTTGGGAATGCCTTCCTATGGGACATCCTCAAGCCCTTTCACCACCCTCCAGGGAAGGAGCTGAAAAAGAAAACAAAGGAAATCAGTTGTTGCCACCAGCTAATTAAACAACATGCACAAACCTCTTTGGACACAACTTCAGTTCTGTTCTTAAAGGTAAATTTTACTAAAAACAAAAAGAAAATACATCTGGAAACTCAGGCTGTTGCTAGATTTAAAAAAAAAATACAAAAATTAAGACTCAAGAATAGGTTTCTTGAGGTTCAGCTTAAAGGTTACATGCAAAACAAAAGCACCTGGGGTTAGCACAGAGGAATTCACGAGCCATAAAGAAATAAACCCAATCACATCTTTCTAGTCACTTCCTGATCTGCTTACTTATCTGGGGGGTTTAAATTAGTAGTTTCTAGGTATGAAATGATGACTTTTTTCATACCTGGCCCAAAGCTTTTTGCAGCAGAGTTCCAGCCCTGTGTCTCCTCTCTGGGAGAAAAACAAAGTGGAAGTTTTTCTTTCATTTTAAAAAGTTCTAGCCTTCCCATTGGCTCTTTTAGTCAGGTGCCCACTCCCTTCCCTTTACCTATGCAGGGAGACTTTTTAACCCTTTACACGATAAAGCAAGTAAAGAACTACTAACAGGGACTTTATAGGTAACTGGCTAGGTGGGTGTCCATAAAAGGGAGCTCTTCTCCCTTCCCCCTGCCCACTTTCATTTATCACAGGGTGCAAGGCCCTCTGGCTTCCCCAGGAGGCCTGCCCTGGTGGACTCACTGCAGGAAGTGCATGGTGTGGATTGGGATGTTGAATGCACCAAGGATGGACCCAGGAAGGTCAAAGCTATGTAAGCTTCTTGTCCTGGAGATGGTATGCTCAGAGAGAGAAGGCTCTCCCAGAGTCCTGGGTGGCTCCATATGGAGTAGTTCCAGAGCATCGCCCTGATGACTCCATGGTAGTGCCTAAATATGCAAAGATGCCTAACTTTAGACACCCAAATTTAGAATATTTGCCATAATTCTTTAATGTTTATACATCATATTGAATATATAAAGCACATTATTCATTATTTGTTTATTTTCTTTTTTTTTTACATACATTCAGCAGGAATCATGCAAGGGTGGTGGTGGGCCCTTTGGTTCTGATGGATCTAAGCCAGAGGCATGCATAGAAATTTTAAATTTGATCCCTTTTGGAGGGTCATGTTCTGTGTCCCTGCTGGTTCACTCTCGCTCCCCCCTGTGCTGCAGCCTCTGGGCTGGAGAAGCTATCAGCTCCTTCCATTGTCATGGGGCCAGGAGGCGCTTGCTCTCTGCCCCCTACCCCCATCACAGCCCTGGGGCAGGAGGAGCTGTGAGCTCCCCCTGGGGCTGGAGGAGTTCTGTGCCCCTGATAATTATTTGGAGGCCTGTGCCCCCCCTTTTGCCTAAGGGTTAATAAGAATATGGTGCAGTGATGTACTGCAGGGATCTCTTAAGGAACAACAGTGATGTGATATTAAAATTTTGCCACCAAACTAAAAGGAGCATTGGGTGATTTCCTTGTCTCTGGAGTTCACCCCCTATTGCAATGAATCATCCCTGCCAGAGGCTGCATATTTCCATGGTGTTTATGCAAATATTTTTGATGAGCAACTTCTTTGCCTTTGCGATGTACTGTATTGTATCAGGTGCTGTGTATTTTCCACAGGAGTCCCGGGGTCGTATATCTCTATACATTTCCACAAGGGCTTTAATCCTCCCCTCACCTTTTCCAAATTACACAAATTGAATGTTTTCAATATACTCTGGATATTTGTCAAAAACAAAATATAAACATGTCCAGCCAGTGCCCTTAATATAATTTTCTTACCAAGTGGTGTTGCATCCTGGATCATAAGGCAGTAACTATAGTTAAAAGGGAAACAAATTACTATGCTTATCAACAGTAAGGGTGAATTGATGAAAACTCATACTGTAGGAGCTCAGTGTTAATCACAGGTAAAAACACTTTGTTGGGAGTGTTTAAGACTATAGCAGCACATTATTTATATGAAAGGGATGGTGTTACCTATTTCAGCATCATTACTGTTGCACTGAAGGATGCTGGAAAGTTTAATGAATTAGATGCATAAAGTTCAGGGGTTCACATACTTGATTGCACTGCACCCCCCTTCTGACAATAAAAATCCCTTCTCGACCCCAGGAAGGGGGATCGAAGCCTGAGCTTGCCTGAGCCCCACTGCCCGGGGTAGGGGTGGGGGCAAAGCCCAAGTCCCACCACTCTGGGTAGGGGGGCTGAAGCTCAAGGGCTTTAGCTCCTAGTCAGGGGGCCTGCAACCTGAGTCCTGCCACCCAGGACTGAAGCCCTCGGTCTTCGGCTTTGGCCGTGGGCAGAGGGGCTTGGGCTTCAGCCTCGATTCCCAGCAAGTCTAAGCCAGCCCTGGCAACCCCATTCAGAGAGGGTTGCAACCCACTTTGGGGTCCCAACCCACAGTTCGAAAACCGCTAATCTAATCCAAACCCTATGGCAAGATTTACAGGTCCATGTGCACTTTTATCAAAAGATCTCAACATCAAGGTTGTCTTCATAAAGAGCAGGTCAATTGTATTGGGACTAACTAATGGAGCAAAGAGACATGGGGGTACTTAAAGGTCAGTTATTGGGAACTACAATAACAGGAGAGATGCTGGTGCCCCAAAAGGAGCACTGAGTTTATGGGAAACTCGGTTCCCTATTTCATTACAAGACTGTAGTCTGGATCATATCTTATGGTCATTCCACAAATATGCTTATTGTATAAATAGACTAACTCAATGTTTAATTGCAACCAATTTTTCAGAAATCTACGTGGCTCATGGGATTAATAAAGGAACGTATAAAGGGAGACTATGCCAGGCTGGGGAAGATGCTTAAGGAAATCGAGGCTCAGGTGATCTTCAGTGGGATTCTGCCTGTTCCTAGAGAAGGGCAAAAAAGGTGTGACGAGATGACCATCAACAGATGGCTCAGGCAGTAGTGCTATAAGGAGAGCTTTGGGATGTATGGCCACTGGGAGGCATTCATGGACAGAGGTCAGTTCTGTCGGGATGGACCTCATCTGAGTAGGGAAGGAAATAGACTTCTAGGATGGAGGCTGGCACAACTGATAAAGAGAGCTTTAAAATAGGAATTTGGGGGTGATGGTTCAGAGACATCCAGGTAATCTCCACGCTGGATTTTAACATTGAGAGGGAAGAAAACCAAGTAAGAAGGGAGACAGCTGTGGGTAGGAGAATGGACATAAGGAGGAAGGGCAGTGTGGGTACCAGTCTAATAGGTTATACTGGCTGTAGAATGACTGTGCCTAATAGGGTACAAAATGTGAGCGAGGCCAAACAGCAAAAATTAAGATGTTTGTACACCAATGCGAGGAGCCTAGGTAACAAAATGGAAGAACTAGAGCTACTGGTGCAGGAAGTGAAACCAGATATTATAGGGATAACGGAAACATGGTGGAATAGTAGTAATGACTGGACTACAAGTATTGAAGGGTATGTTCTGTTTAGGAAAGACAGAAGTAAAGGTGGTAGAGTAGCATTGTATATCAATGATGAGGTAGAATGTAAGAAGCGATGGAATGGATAAGACAGAGTCCGTCTGGGCAAAAATCACATTGGGGAAGAAAACTACTAGAGCCCCCCATGTCATAGTGTTTGGGGTGTGCTATAGACCTCCGGGATCTAATTTGGATATGGATAGAGCCCTCTTCAATGTTTTTAATGAAGTAAATACTAGTGGAAACTGCGTGATCATGGGAGACTTTAACTTCCCAGATATAACCTGGAGGATGAGTGCTAGTAATAATAACAGGGCTCAGATTTTCCTAGATGCAATAGCTGCTGGATTCCTTCATCACGTAGTTGCTGAACCAACAAGAGGGAATGCCATTTTAGTGAGTAGTGAGGACCTCATAGAAGAAATGGTTGTAGGGGACAACCTTGGTTCAAGTGATCATGAGCTAATTCAATTCAAACTGAACAGAAGGATAAACAAAAATAAATCTGCAACTAGGGATTTTGATTTCAAAAGGGCTGACTTTCAAAAATTAAGGAAATTAGTTACGGAAGTGGATTGGACTGAAGAATTTATGGATCTAAAGGTAGAGGAGGCCTGGGATTACTTTAAATCAAATCTGCAGAAGCTATCAGCATCCCAAGAAAGGGGAAAAAATTCATAGGCAGGAGTTGTAGACCAAGCTGGATGAGCAAGCATCTCAGAGAGGTGATTAAGAAAAAGCAGAAAACATACAGGGAGTGGAAGATCCAGGGGAGGGATCAGCAAGGAAAGCTACCTTATTGAGGTCAGAACATGTAGGGATAAAGTGAGAGGCTAAAAGTAAAGTAGAGTTGGACCTTGCAAAGGGAATTAAAACCAATAGTAAAAGGTTCTAAAGCCATATAAATACAAAACAAAGAAGTGGGACCGCTAAACACTGAGGATGGAGTGGAGGTTAAGGATAATCTATGCATGGCCCAGTATCTAAACAAATAAATACTTTGCCTCAGTCTTTAATGAGGATCTTAGGGATAATGGTAGCATGACAAATGGGAATGAGGATATGGAGGTAGATATTACCATATCTGAGGTAGAAGCGAAACTGAAACAGCTTAATGGGACTAAATTGGGGGGGCCTAGATAATCTTCATCCAAGAATATTAAAGGAACTGGCACATGAAATTGCAAGCCCATTAGCAAGAATTTTTAATGAATCTGTAAACACAGGGGTTGTACTGTATGACTGGAGAATTGCTAACATAGTTCCTATTTTTAAGAAGGGGGGGGGGGGAAGTGATCCGGGTAACTACAGGCCTTTTAGTTTGACATCTGTAGTATGCAAGGTCTTGGAAAAACTTTTGAAGGAGAAAGTAGGAGACAGGACATTGAGGTCAATGGTAAAGGGGACAAAATACAATATGGTTTTACAAAAGGTGGATCGTGCCAAACCAACCGGATCTCCTTCTTTGAGAAAGTAATAGTTTTTTAAATGAAGAAAATGCAGTGGACCTAATTTACCTAAATTTCATAAGGCATTTGATACAGTGCCACCTGGGGAATTATTAGTTAAATTGGAAAAGATGGGGATCAATATGAAAATTGAAAGGTGGATAAGGAATTGGTTAAAGGGGAGACTACAACGGGTCCTACTGAAAGGTGAACTGTCAGGGAGGTTACCAGTAAAGTTCCTCAGGGAACGGTTTTGGGACCAATCTTATTTAATCTTTTTATTAGTGACCTTGGCACAAAAAGTGGGAGTGTGCTAATAAAGTTTGCAGATACAAAGCTGGGAGGTATTGCCAATTTAGAGAAGGACTGGGATATCATACAGGAGGAT
Organism: Dermochelys coriacea; assembly: GCF_009764565.3. Taxonomy (NCBI): domain Eukaryota; kingdom Metazoa; phylum Chordata; order Testudines; family Dermochelyidae; genus Dermochelys; species Dermochelys coriacea. The sequence goes on from NC_050072.1 coordinate 91,978,385, forward strand.
CTGGATGACCTTGTAAACTGGAGTAATAGTAATAGGATGTAATTTAATAGTGAGAAGTGTAAGGCCATGCATTTAGGGATTAATAACAAGTATTTTAGTTATAAGCTGCGGACGCATTAATTAGAAGTAATAGAGGAGAAGAATGACCTTGGAGTATTGGTTGACCACAGGATGACTATGAGCCGCCAATGTGATATGGCTGTGAAAAAAGCTAATGCGGTTTTGGGATGCATCAGGCGAGGTATTTCCATTAGAGATAAGGAGGTGTTAGTACTGTTGTACAAGGCATTGGTGAGACCTCATCTGGAATACTGTGTGCAGTTCTGGCCTCCCATGTTTAAGAAGGATGAATTCAAACTCGAACAGATACAGAGAAGGGCTTCTAGGATGATCCGAGGAATGGAAAACCTGTCTTATGAAAGGAGACTTGGAGCTTGGCTTCTTTAGCCTAACCAAAAGAAGAATGAGGGAAGATATGATTGCCCTCTATAAATGTGTCAGAGGGATAAATACCAGAGAGGGAGAGGAATTATTTAAGATCAGTACCAATGTGGACATAAGAACAAATGGATATAAACTGACCATGGGGAAGTTTAGACTTGAAATTAGATGAAGGTTTCCAACCATCAGAGGAGTGAAGTTCTGGAACAGCCTTCCAAGGGAAGTAGTGGGGGCAAAAGACCTATCTGGCTTCAAGATTAAACTCGATAAGTTTATGGAGGAGAAGGTATTATGGGATAACATGATTTTGGCAATTAATTGATCTTTAAATATTCATGGTAAATAGTCTCAATGGCCTGTGATGGAATTTTAGACGGGGTGGGATCTGAGTTACCTAGGAAAGAATTCTTTGTAGTATCTGGCTGGGGAATCTTGTCCACATGTTCAGGGTTCATCTGATCACCATATTTGGGATCTGGAAGGAGTTTTCCTCCAGGGCAGATTGGAAGAGGCCCTGGGGGTTTTTCGCCTTCCTCTGCAGCATGGGGCACTGGTCGCTTGCCGGAGGATTCTCTGCACCTTGAAGTCTTTAAACCATGATTTGAGGACTTCAATAGCTCAGACATAGGTGAGAGGTTTATTGCAGGAGTGGGTGGGTGAGATTCGATGGCCTGCATTGTGCAGGAGGTCAGACTAGACTATCATAATGGTCTCTTCTGACCTTAATATATATGAATGCAGATTCTTTCACCCATAAATCACTGTTTATAATCCAGTTTAGGCTGCAGAGTAATGATCCTATGATGGCTGTTCAGTGGCCTTTGTGAAGTATATCCTGGTCTCAGTAGACAAATGTACACGTCACATCTAATTGAATTGTCAGTATTGTTGGCAAATGCAATAGAAGCCAAAATTTAACTGAGTTGTGGATACTGAATGATCTCTTCTCTTTCACCTTCAGATTGTCCCTCTAATTTAGGGATGAAGTACATTGATTGGACAGAATGGAGAAGCTCGCACTGTTGCTGCTTGTGTGGTCCCTGTCAATACCTCAGAAAGGTACCTTCTGGCACTTTTGAATATTATTGATGAATTTTTAATTTCTGCTGAAGTTGAAATGTTTAACATTGAAGTGATCATTTACTTCCACCATCTGCAGCGCTGTCCATGTCCTGCAGAGCACCCAGAGAATCCAGGAGACAAGCCTCTCATTCTGGCAGTAAATCAAAATAACACAGACAAATTCTAAGGCATATGCTATTCAGGATGTGTTGCATGTTCCTCTTGTTGTGAAGATGGGAGGAGGTTAAAAATGAGGCTTGTAATGTGAAGCTTGCTCCAGCCTTAATTATGGTGTGGCTCCTGCTTCTTCATAATATGGTACCCAAGGAAGTGGGAAAGACTTTCTGAAACAGAATCTTTTCTCATTTACAGAAAGGGAAACCTGTGCTCTGCTTCAGTCATCCACATGACAGTTCAGGGTGCTATTAGGCCATCAGCTATTTTTTCCTCCTTAAAATAAATCAATTTCTGAAGATACAGATATATTTTGTAAAAGCTTGTAATGTTTTGATGATTTCCATTTTACACTACAGAATCTCATACTGAAATAGAATGGATTTTTCAGTGATTTATAAACGGACCTGATTATTTAAGTCCTACAGTGTACAGTAAAAAAATAAATAAATCCTGCAAAATAGTTAGTTTTTTGATCTCCATAAATGCAGAGACAGCTGCAGATTTTGGAGTACTGCACCCAATAAGATCAGTTAATTCAATACAAAAAAAAGTTACTAGTAGGAATTGTCTATATCGTGTTACATTTTCCTCTTGCTCTGGCAATGATTCTTAACGTCTGCACAATAAACAGAAACAAGTAGATTCCATTGGTGAGTTTCACCCTCACATTTGCTGCGGTAGCAAGAACCAAGATTCTCTGTATATGCACTTAGATGCCCATTGTTTAATATATTAAAAAGTGCAGAAAAATAATAATCTGTTACTTTGAAAAGGGTTACATGAAGCATAAGCAAAAAGGCCAATAAAATTTATCCAATCATGGGAAAAGGGATCACCTGCTGCAAACTATTAGTAAGCTTTCCTCAAAACTGGATTCTTTGTTTTGAAGGTCACTCCTTTCCTCTTCAGGAAAACTCAAAATAATGCTTAGTTGTTTAAAGGCCTAGCATTGCTTTGGAGACCCCTGTCAATTTAAGTAATTGAAAAATGCAGCTATATGAAAGTGCTTGAAAATCCAGTTTCTATGGAAGGTGTACATCAAATGGAAGGAAGATGACCTTCAGCTGAGCCAAAGTCTATTTTAATTTCTGCTGGTCTTGAAACATACCCACATAAGGCAGGTTTTACATTAATTCTGTTGTGACTGTTCCCAGATAAAGGATCTGATCCAAAGCCCATTGGACTGAATGGGAAGATTGGCATTGACTTCAGTGGTTTTCAGATCAGTCCCCAAGGTACTACTCGGTGTGATTGAGGGAGTCAGAATCTGGCCCATTGTAATGAATGAAAATGCTTACATTGCTGCTCAACATGAGTAAAGGTGGCAAAATATGACCCTTGGTGCGCAAGCTGCATGACTGGGGTCTTCAGGGGAAAGAAAGACTTCAGTGAAAGTTCTTACCGCTTATAAAAATGAGGCGGCTTATTTAGGTGCCTAACTTGGGGTATTCAGGTTTGAAAATGTTGGCCTTAATGGTTTATTATGTGTATTTGAAATGTGCACATGCCTTTCATGCACAATGGTTCATTTTGAAAACATACTACTAAAATTCACACAAGTGGAAATAAAATATTGAATATGACTATCTTCCCCTGTACAACTGTACGCAAAATAATTCTGTTGCTCTATAAGCAGTGAGCCAGTATATGCAAGAAGAAATACGATAAATCACATTTTACTTAAGAGGCTTGGATTGGTCACTTGATGGGTCATTCATTTATATACTATGTCATAAACAAATAGCTGAATGGACCACAGATGTCAAGCTGAACTAAAATGTGTTGTATTTCAACCCATACAAAAGCATATTAGAGCAAACAAAAGATCTTCTTAGAGGTGAAAAAATAAGAGGCTAGATTATAAATCTACCAAGTGATATAAGGGCTAAAAGAAATGACATATCAAGAGATAAAGAACAATCAAATGTGTTCACAGAGACAGAGATGAGTGTTTGCTTTCAAATGAGAGAATAAGAACTGACAGCAGTAATTATTATCTGGAAGTGACTAGCTTCAGTCACTTTATAGAGCTATGGAGTAGATGAGGCAATTATAATTATTAAAATATGTTGGGTTTCAAATAGAAACTGAGAGCAACTAGGCGCTTACAAGGGAATCTGAAGATCAGGCAGAATCTTCAATCCGTAGGTGTCAGGGCTCAGTCACATGAGGTGCTAAGTGCCTCCTGCAAGGTCCTGTGCACCCTCAGCTCCTCCTGAAGTCAGTTATACAGTGGGAGTCAGGTGTGCCCATGCCCAGCATTTTGCAATATTAAGCCCTAAATTAGGTAGGCTTTCACTGGATGCATGCGCAATTGTAGCGAATGAGGAAATTTTTTATAATATTTGTATGAATTATATGCATGACTCTCAGTTTATCCATTCACTTTTTTGATTGATACGCACTGTGACAAGGGGAATAAGAGCTAGGTGTTTGTTAGGTAGCCACCTGAATTGGTAGGAATGGCCATCAAGAACTGAATGGGATCAACACATATGAGTGGAAGACGAATAACTGGAATATTAACTCTGAACAGCTGGCAGCCAAGGAAGTAGGAGATGTGCAAACAGTGGGGCTTCAATACAGAACAAAGACAGGAACTGTGAAGTGACTGTTTTTAAGGTTGCTTCTGAGAAACACAGAGACGTTAGATGGTTTCAAGGAAAGCCTGAGATTTGGCAGGTGGGGGCGACTGCCTCTGCCAGTAAAGACTCTGTCTTACTCATGGCTTTTCTCTCAGGCCTCGTCTAAAATTGTGGTGGTGTGTAGGATATGGGTAGCTACATGCTACATAGAAAGGCAGACTGCATCCATACTGCGGTGTGCAACTATACAGAGCAGCGAAAGGTTCTAGCAGTGGAGATGCGATGGAGAAAGGTTCTGGCGGTTCTCTCCTGCCAATTTTCTCTGCCTCCTGCTGTCAGACCATTTCTCCACAGCTGGCTGCAGCAGAGAAGGGCTCAGGCAGCAGGACACCACACTGCTAAAAATAGCAGTGTAGACATGGGTGGGGTACTGCTTGGGTGCATAGGGTATATACACCAGGAGTTCTGATGTCTCACCATCTACACTGCTGTTTATACCTGTGCTAGCTGTGCAGTATCTGTTCTCTACATGCTGCCATGAGTGTAGATGTACCTTCAGTACTATAGGTAATTTAAATGAAAAGCTGATAGAATCCACTACTATTGTTTTAAATTAAGCGAAGTACACATTCTCCTACTTGGAATTTCATGATTATTTTCTTGTCGGGTAGAGGAGCTGTAAAGTGAATTCACACAGGAATTAAAATGGAGGATCCATCCTAAATCAGAATGCTACTCCAATTGTGAAGGAAGCAGTTTTAAAGTATAAAATGGACCTGACCATGGCCAGTAGTTATTTAATAGGTGGCAGAGAACAATTATTCTAGAGGAATTACACCATATTTAGTTACACCTAATATTGCCCTAGATTTCACAGTTCTGAAAATTAAATATTTATACTTAATTTTTAATGGAAGTGTGTGTGAATATCCATGTTATAAAATAAGAAACACCTGTCCATCACAAAACAGTAGGCTAGTAATTAATTTTATCTTCAAAAATATTGGAAAATTTGTTCACCAGATCCTGAACTGGCATAAACAGGCATAGCTCCACTTAAATCAATGGAAGAACAGAAACAGACAGCAACTGCTGCAACTTGTGGCTGCCAATGATACGGAGATAGCTGACTTGCTCTTGCATTCACGTGAAGATCTGCAAGAACATCTCATACAGCTCAGATAGTTTCACTAGGATTGTTATAGATGTCCTCTTTAACAGTTTTTGGCTGTCAACAGTCATTGATGTAGGAGTTTGTAGAAATGCTGAACATGAAACTGACTGTCAGCTTCTGCTGACATAAGTGTATCTCCAACTTTGATGTCAGCCAGTTAATGAGGCAAAAATTAGCCTGATTCATCCAAAAGCTGTTATTACAACTAAGTTTTCAGATAGCTAGCCATTCTGAACTGCTAAAGGTCATTAGACTAAAGTCTCACTTCCTTTGTCATCTGATGAGGAATGGTGGTGGTTTTTAACTCATCAGTGCTGACCCTATCAGTTTGGTGCTGGGCCCTTCAAATATCAAGTATGCGTCAGGGAGAAGATGCTCACAGCAGTTTGAACTAAGCAAAAAAAGAGAGGCTAAATAAGTCTTAGTTCAAAGACACATTTGTCGAGTGCAAAAGCAAAGCCTAGATAGATTTGATTTCAAAATGTCCTCAAATCATTGTGTAAGAAAGATAAGGAATCCTGGTGGTTGTCTCAGGCAGCCAATTTAAAACAAGCTGGTGCCAGGCATAGGGTTGGCAACTTTCTAATCACACAAATCCCAACACTCTTACCCTGCCCCTACCCCTTCTCAAAAGCCATGCCACATTCACTCTATCCCTCCTCCCTCCATCTCTTGCTCTCCCTCACCCTCATCCCCTTTCACAAGGCTGGCGTAGGGGGTTGTGGTGCAGGAGGGGGTGCAGGCTCCAGGGTGGGGCCAGAAATGAGGGGTTCATGGTGCAGGAGGGGGCTCTGGCCTGGGACCAAGGGGTTCAGCATGCAGGAAGGGGCTCAGGGCTGGGGCAGGTGGTTGGGGTGCAGGACAGAGTGCAGGCTCCAGCTGGGGGTGTGGGCTCTGGCGTGGGGCCAGGGATTAGGGGCTTGGGGTGTAGGAGGGGGTCAGGGCTGGGGTGGGGGTTTGGGGTGTGGGCTCCAGCCAGGCGGTGCTTACCTCAGGCGGCTCCCAGAAGCAGCTGGTATGTTTGGCTCTTAGGTGGAGGCATGACCAGGCAGCCCTGCAAGCTGCCCATACCTGCAGGCGCTGTCCCCTGCATCTCCCATTGGCTGTGGTTACCATATGCGGAGCACCTGTGGCTGCTCCTGTGAGTAGGAGCCAAACATGTCAGCCGCTTCTGGGAGCCAAGCAGAGACGGGGCAAGCAGGGAGCCTGCCTTAGTCCCACTGCACTGCTGATAGGACTTTTAACGGTGCTGACCGGAGCCATTGTGGTCCCCTTTTCGACCAGGAGTTCTGGTCATGCCCAGGCATGATCTCCACAGCCTCTATTCAACTGTGGGGTCTGTGGTGGAAGTTGGTACCAGTTTGCCCAGTAAAAAATTGGGATGGTAGCATCAGCCAGAGTCTGCAAGATTTATTGTATTGATGCAATGATCATTTCAAGATGCTCCTCAGTTGTCCATTGCCTACAGTCTGTTCCATTTGAGGAGGGGAAGGTAGTTCTGGCAGATCCACCTTCCTTCAATCACAAAGAGATCTGGATTGCAGTCCATAAGCTGAAGTCTATGAAGGCACCACAAATGTTTAATATCACCCCTGAGTTGCTGAAGACTGGTGATAATATTGTTGTATTATGGCTACATTGGCTCTTCTACTCCATTTGGAGCACTAATATCCCTGATGACTGGAAGGAAGGGTGTTATCCTACCTCTGTTCAAAAAGGGCACTAAGGCCAAGTGTAGCAACTATAGCAGTATTATGCTACCACTTTAAAAGGCTTTGTTTCTGTCTTAATGTCTCAAATTAGCGATGCATTTTGAGGCACAGGCTGGATACTCAGTGTAGTTAAGACTCACTCTCAGCCAGATCTTTACCCTGAGATAGCTGAGAAGATGTCTGAATATAATCCATCTATGGAAAACTTTTTATAGATTTCAGTCAAGCCTTTGATTCAGTGCCTCGAGTGCATCAATCCCTTGTGGGATCCGATGAGGTGACTCAGCATCCCTGGGAAGAGAGTGTCATTGACAGAAGCGCTCTATAATGAAACAGAAAGCTGTGTTGGAGTCATGGTAGATACATGGCATCCTATTGCCTTGTGAATTTGGCAAGGCTGCATCCTGTCACCATTATTAATATTGATATTGATTGGTTGATGTGTAAATTTGAGGAGGCAGCTGTCTGTGGCATTGAGCTGAACACCATTTTGCTTCAAGCCCTCAGATATGCTGATGACATTGCCTTGGTGGTTAATTTGGTGAATCATTGCAGCAGATGGCTGATCTGGTCAGGGAAGGAGCAGCATGCATTGAGTTGGTTATTAATCTGGATAAAACTGTATTCTTGGCCATTACCATCAATCAGCCTCTAAATAACAGCTATCTTAGCATTAGTCTGCCCAGATGGGATGTCAAGCAGGTGGCAACTATTAAATACTCAGGAATCATCACAGACAGTGATGGAGGATGTTTGAAAAATCTGGATGCTCATATAGCAGCAGCTGATAGCATGTTCAGAACTCTTCAGTGGCCTCTGTGGATTCATTGTGACACCAAGCTTATCAAGAAGTTGTGGATCTATAGAACTAGTTATATGAAATTTATTATACAGCAGTGAAACATGGGTGGCTGAAGAAGGCTGAAGAGTGGTGGAATGACATTTTAGATTATTATCTTTGTTAGGTTTCAGAGTAGCAGCCGTGTTAGTCTGTATTCGCAAAAAGAAAAGGAGTACTTGTGGCACCTTAGAGACTAACAAATTTATTAGAGCATAAGCTTTCGTGAGCTACAGCTCACTTCATCCGATGAAGTGAGCTGTAGCTCACGAAAGCTTATGCTCTAATAAATTTGTTAGTCTCTAAGGTGCCACAAGTACTCCTTTATCTTTGTTAGCTGATCCATATTAAGTGGCAGGACAAGATCAGCAATGAAGATATCTGTTCCTGAACCCAGGAACTGCCTCCCTTAGCATGGGTTTGGTTTCAGCAGTTTTCCTGTTATTATTAGGATGAAAGACCAATGAATCATGAAGTTCATTTACCAAGCTACACAGTGAGTGATTACATGTTTGCCAAAAGCTTCAGTGGCATGATAAGATCGCCAGTGATGGACATAGACTTAGGGGTGAAAGTAACTGAGGACACTTATCAGTACGGGACTGGGAGGCCTCCGGCCTGCAGAAGGGGTGGGGCTGGGAGGGGGTTAGCATCCTCCAGCCAGCCATTCCATGCTGCGTGGCCCTTGCCACCCAGGGTTCCTGTTGATTTAAAGGGCCTGGGGCCCCGGATGCCGTCGCCGCAGTAGTGGCAGTGGCATCCAGAGCTCCGGGTCCTTTTAAATCACTGGCCCCAGGACAGCTGCTCCCTTTGCCCCCCCTCCGGCCTGTCAGCGGTCGGGTGGGGCAAACGGGGCAGGGATGTTAAAACGCTACAGGGTCCTTTGCTGCGGCAGCACTTTACTATCCCTTCCCCTTTTGCCTCCCCTGTTGGTGGCCCTGCCAGTACGGACCCTACTGGCAGGGCAGCCGACGGGGGGGGGGGGAAAGGGCAGTGATGTTAAAGTGCTGCCAAGGACAGTCCTTTTCCACGGCAGCACTTTAATGTTGCTGTGCACCCCCCATCCCCACCCCATCAGCTGCCCTGTTGGTAGGGTCCGTACCAGCAGGGCTGCTGACAGGAGAGGCAAAAGGGGCAGGGAGTGCTTTAATGTGGGCTGGTGCGGGTTCTTACCGGTACACTGTACCGGCCTGTACCAGCTCACGTTTACCCCTGCATAGACTGCACATCTAGCCAGACTGTCTTTAGGATCTAGCTAGAGTTCAATCCGAATGGCACCTGATTTGCAAGGAGGCTACATCTCTTTGGGATTTGCCTTGATGAGGAGGATGAGGACTGAAGTTAATGGAATCACTTGGATTTACACAAGCTGAGAATCTAGTGCTATCCTTTTACATACAAATTCTTTACATTAAAATATTTTGGAGATGTTTCTTTATTCTCCTCTGGAAGCAAAAACCCCACCACTAAACCCTTGAAGTTATTTACGATTGTCTTAGAATATATAGGTCCCGATCCTGCAAATCTGAATGACTTGAGTAATCCTTACTCAACTAAGAATACTACTATTTATGCAAGTAAGGGTAAAAGAATTAGGACCTAAACACTTTTTAGAAATTGAGTCCCTGTGTTTACTCTTGTAATTTTATTAATCACACCTGTTGTTTGTATCAAAAATATATCAGATTAGAGTGACACATCTAGTTGTGTGAACTCATAATGCCTACTTCTGCTCCTCTCACCACCACTCCCCAAAGGTACTTGTAGATTGCTTTATTTACTGTGGTAATTTTCCTGTAAATTCCTGGATCTCCCTTCTTATCATATACGTTTATAACAGAAATTTCTATACACATACTAAAATAAGGGAATTAGTCTGCAGTGTTGCACATAGAAAGGAATTTTTTTTGCAGAATATACTGACCTTGCACTGTATTATAGCGGCTGTTAATTTCAGAAAATAGCAACTGGCTCTGCATAAAATTTGCACTTGCAGGCAATAATATAATTTGCAGTTGATTTTGAACAACACAAATTTAGTCTCTTCTAAATGAAAGAAAAGTTAATATTTTACAGTAACTTCATGCGTGTTTTAAATGAACAGGCACATGTGATTTTTCTTTAAAATGCTTGTAGGATGATTCAGAACCAAAAGAATAATGAAGCAGCCGGTTACTTTGAATGCAGCAAATAAACTTGCACTTAGAATTGTACTCTACTCTGAATGTGGCTTTCAGTCTTCCCTTACTGAACTCCCCAGATACATTAATCAGTAGTATGTATGGGACCAGGAACCTCATTGTGCAGGGTGGGGAAAGGTTCTAGCCAATCAGGAAAAGCTCTGGGAAGTCAGCAGCATGTACTGCCGCCTCTCTTGTAGAAGAGAGACACTAGTAGGGTAAAGAGTGCTAACAGCTGATCCTTTTCAAGGAGGAAAAGGATGAAGTAAAGAAGGGATAGCTAGAAGTAGTTCTTGAAGGCTGCAGCTAACCTGAATCAGTCAGCCCTGACAAGGAGGGCTGTGGGACTTCTGAAACCAGGAGGAGGAATTTGCTTGAAGTATAGCAGAGGCTCCAAGAAGGAGGGCTGTGCTGTGGGACTCCTGAATCAGGGAGAGGGAGGATTGAACTGGAAGGGACAAAGAAAAGTTTTATACCTCTAAAAGAGGTAATAAATCAGACCCTCACAAAAAGGGATCTTGTTCTCAGTGCTAGGGAATGGGAGTCAATTATGCATGGAACCCAGTAGGAACTGAGGGCAGAGTGTCTGCTGGGCCATCCTAGGAAATGAGGGGGTGCTCTAGAGATAACTAGCAAAATTTAATTTCTGGTACTATGAAGTAGAATAGTTACATCTTGATTCTGCTGTCATTTCTCTCAGCATAAAACCAATGTAACTCTACTGCTTACTATGGAGTTACTCCTAACTTACACAAACAAAACAGAGGAGAGTCATACCCCATGAGACTCAGACTTAGCTGACTGTTGTACATTCGAGCACAGTCAAGCAGCTGAGAGTGTCTTCTTCATGAATATGCCATAAGACACAGGTCTCTGTATTTGAGGAACCAGACAGTGAGGCCAGGGATATATGGTTTAAATCATGACTATCTTTATTAATTACAGGACAAGATATTTCCTACAGCCCTTCAGCATGCAGACCTCACTACTCAGAGTGTGTCTGCATCATGAGTAACCCTTGGGAGCCCTCTGGTGATTGTGCATGACTAATTTTAAAGAAGCAGTACCACCACATGCTACACTAACAAGATTCATGAAGCAATTAGAAGTTGCCTGTCATAAAATGGCTCCAATCATTTTAAAAGAGATACTGTTAAATAGTTCAAACCAAAATTTAGGTTACACAAGAATTTTTTAAAAAAATCTAATAATATTACTTGTTGGCTGCTGCCAAAACATAAAGACAGTATCATTGGTTCAAAGAGCCAATTTGCAATTCTAAAAATTCCTTTAAATCCTAAAATGAATAGAAAGGGTCCTTTTGAATTCTTTAAATTATAACATAAAAGATTTGCGGGGAAAAAAACTCCCAGGAAGCTTTTGTAACCCTAACAATGTAGCTAGATAAAAGCTCAACTGCTTTTTGAAAATCCCACTAGGTGCCTATCTGCATCCTTAGACACCTAAATTGTTTTTTTAACATTTAAATTTCTAAATTGTTTAGGTGCTTTGAAAATTTTACCCTCAATCTTACTGAAAGTTACTGAGATTTAGGTACCTAGGCATTTTTGAAAATACTACTGGGTGCTTAGCTACATCTTCAAGCGCCAAAATACCATTAAAATGTTGCTCCTTGGGCACTCTTGAAAATGTTACCTTAAATGTGTTTTTATTGTCCCACTGAGTGACATGTTAGCAGTTAACAGCATAATGATGAAAAGTAAATCAGATTTAATGTTTTATCAGTTGTAGTAAAATAACTTATCACCAGGCAAGGGAATTTATGTGTGGTGGTGGGATTTATTCGTCATTTCAAAATGTTTTTAAGTGACATACTAAACCAACATAATTCTGATGGAATTGTTCTAGTGTGAACCAGATAAAGCAGTCCCATTGCAATGTTAGTGGAAACCTTAGTATTACATCCTGGATTCATGTCATTAACCCAACATAACATGATTTTTATTTCCTTCTGTTGTTCCATCAGGATCAATATTAATAATGCTACTAGTGCTATCAAAAGGGACCATATTTTTCAGTGCCTTTCACTGCTAAGGGTGTTCCAAAGCAGCGGTTCTCAAACTGTGGGTTGGGACCCCAAAATGAGTCACAACCCCATTATCATGGGATTTTCAGGGCTGGCTTATACTTGCCCGGGGCCGAAGCTGAAACCCAAGCACCACCACCCGGGGCCAAAGCCCGAAGGCTTTAGCCCTGAGTGTCGGGACTCATTACAGGCGACTGCCTGGGACTGAAGTCCTTGGGCTTCAACTTTGTGCCCCCTACTCCTCTCTGGCGCTCCAGCTGGCTCAGGCTTCTATCCCCACTTTTGGGGTCATATAGTAATTTTTATTGTTGGAAGGGGGTCACGATGCAGTGAAGTTTGAGAACCCCTGTTCTAAAGTATGCTAGGCTGGAGGTGGCATAGAACCAACTCCAGAATCAAGAAATTGTATCACTGTATATTTTTCATTTTTTCCTCTTTCTCACTTGAAAGTCTCACTTCTTCCATACTACTTCCATTGCTGTCTAAAGGGACTCTAATTTTTAAAACAAAAAATAACGAGAGGCATACAGAGTTATTGTTTAACTCATTTCTCTTTATAAATACTTTGCTCATCACAGTATACTTTGTAAAGGTAAACTAATTTTGGACATATTTACCTACTGTTTCATGATACTCACAAATAATTCTCCAGTAGTTTTGAATCTTTTTTTAAAGATGCTTCAAATTTCAAGATGCCACAAACTTGTAAGTAAAAAAAACATGAACAAAAAGTCTATCAACCTATTTACAATGTGATATGGTTACAAATGCCCCCTCTCTATCTAGCCAGGGAGAATAGGAAGCATTTTAGGAATAGGAATCCATCTGATTCATTATTTATGTGTACTTATTATATTCTAACTAGTATTGGGATGAGTGAGTGAAGCTCACATGGGAGGCAATAGATGCACATTTAAGTGGCTTGCACTAAATGGTTACACTTTTTTAGTGCTAAATTCTACACACACACGTATGCAATTCCTCTAGGCTTGAACTGGAGTTCTGCATGTGGGTCTGAGGGCTTAGTTTCAGACTCAGCTTTTATTTACATCCAAATAACCCTAGTGAAAGGAATGTGGCTGCAAGGATGTAAAAGAGGACACAATCTGACCCATAATTTGGTCCTTAAAATGTTATCATTTATCCAAGCCTTTCAACTATTCTTATCCACATTATTCTTATTATTCAATCATCCATTTGTTTGTTTTCTTGTAATTCCCTACACTAAATGACACTTCATAATTTTATAAGTGTTGAAGATCAAAACAAATGTTTGTAAAAATGAACCAGATCAAAATGTCCTATACTATTTTTGCTTCAATAGATGACCATTCTTTTATTTTTCTATGCAATCAAAAAATGACTCTACTTCTGTATTATTTATCATTCACACATAGCTGCCTGAAGTTTTTATCTTCTGAAAGACTGTCTATTACTTAAGTAAAATGAGCTGTTTTTGTCAACTTATTTTTAGCTTTCAAAATGTTTCAGTATATTTTTATCTATACTTAAGCTGTGTGTTTTACTCATTCTTTGCTGTCCTCCTATAGATATTTCTATCTTTGATTATCTGAGACAAATTTCTACCTAGCCCACAAAAAAAGGCTGGGAAATGATGGTGGGGCCAGCCTGCTGATGTCTCCAGGCAAGAGTCAGAAACATACATGAGAAGGAAATGGGGCTGAGAAACAGCCCAGCTAGAGAGGCTGGAGTAAAGCGTGGTTTTGTGAAAACACTTAAGGTTTGACATATTTTTGTTGAATCTCAGATATGGTTTCCAGGCTTCCTGATACTGAGCCAGACTAATGAGTCAGTTGGGCAGCCTGGAAAGCCAGCTGGCTTGGCAGCCCTGTGGTTCCTAGGCCTAGGATTCCCTGGCCCTAGGACACAGTTCATGTGGCTGGGCTGCTCTGGAGCTGGTAGAAACCAGGATCTGCAGTAGCTGCTACAGGGACTCTCCATGTCAGTTTCAGAGGTCAGTTCCATGATACTGTTCAGTGGTGGGTAAATTATGTCAATTTCATGAACCAGCCAGCTGGGATCATCTTTTATCTAACATCATATTTCTGGAATGAAGTTTTTCAAAGTTGCCAGTTTGTGGGAAATTTAGGGGAGTGGAAATTTGGTTTTGACCTGAATTGGACTGAAATGAAATTTCAGAATTTCCAAATTTCAACTAGCTCTACTTGGAATACATCATAAATGGCTTGAGAGTCCTGTGTTGAGCATGTCACAGCATCTGGCCCTAGAATTTTTATCAATTTCCTTTTGTATCCAGCTCCATCTTTGAAGAGCTTGCTGAAGAAGGAAATAGGGTTCTTTGAGGGAGGCAGGCAGGGTTTTTACAGCTGGGAAACTGAAGCACTAGGGACATTAAGGCCAGCATTTTCAAAAGTCACAACTAATGTTCAAAGCACTTTAGGGACATTAACTGATTAATCCTCTTAACCAGGGGTGGCTAATTGGAGCCTGAGAAGGAGCTAGAATTTACCAATGTACATTGCCAAAGAGCCACAGTAATCCATCAACAACCTCCCATCACTTCCCCCCCCTCCAGCTCCCAGTGCCTCCTACCCACCAGCAGCCCCACTGATCAGTGTCTTTCCCCCTCCCTCCCCGCACCTCCCAATCAGCTGTTTTGGGGCATGCAGGAAGCTCTGGGAGGAAGGGGGGAGGAGCAAGAGCACAGCAGGCTCCGGTGGGAAGGGGTGGAGTGAGGGCAGGGCCTGTGGCGAGCCAGGGATTGAGCAGTTAGCACCCCCTGGCACATTGGAAAGTTGGCGCCTACAGTTCCAGCCATAGAGTCGGTGCCTATACAAGGAGCCACATATTAACTTCTGAAGAGCTGCCTATGGGTCCAGAGCCATAGGTTAGCCACCCCTGCTCTTAACGCTCCTGTAAGTTATATATTATTATCCCCTTTGTACAAATGGGAAAACAGAGAAAGAAAGGCAAAGTGATAAGTCTCCAGCCACACAATGAATCAGTAATACAGCCAGAATGAAAATTTAGGACCCCTGTTCCTCAAACTCTTGCTCAGTCCTTTAGACCACCCTTCCTTGGCTCCGCTGGTAGTTAGCAATTGGAGCTTCCCTTGACTTGAGTCGTAGTTGTGATTGCTGAGCACTTGTAAAAAAAGAAAAGGAGTACTTGTGGCACCTTAGACACTAACAAATTTATTTGAGCATAAGCTTTATGAGCTACAGCACTTGTGAAAATCATGCTCGATATGTTTTAAGCTATGCACCCATCAAATGAGTAACACAGAATTAGCAGCTCCATGCAGAATTTTTGGTGTGACTTGCCCAGGGCCATGTAGGCACTCTATGGAACACATAGACTCTAGGTCACCTGGGGTGATGCACAAATTGTAAACCCTAGGCTCATCCTTTCTCTTTTTCCAGTTCTTTGCTTCATTCTGCAGGCGCCTTCCACTTTCTGCAATCCTGGGACCTTTCCTCACTAGCAACCCTGATTTAGCCAGAGTACTATCCATCCTGGGTCCAGGCTGAGGCGAGGGTCGGTCCCTAAGGGAAGAAACTGTGCGCGATCACATGAAAGACTGCACCACAGTGCACGCACGCAAGGGGGCTGGCCAGGGTCCCCTTAAATCTGGTTCTCTCAGTGCCCGCTAGGGGGCTTCTTACGCCTTCCTGGGAAGCTCTGCTATTGGTCGCTGGCGGAGGCAGGGCACTAACCCGGGCTGACACCCAGCCTCCCCTCCCCCAAGGCCCACCCGTGGGGACTGCGCGCGGGGCACGCGGCTCTGCAGTTGGAGGGCGCCACCCCGCTGCGTGCACGCGCCTCCATCGGGACTGCGCGCGCTCGCGCGCGGGGTGGGAGAGGCGGGTGCGCGGTGACGTCTCCGGGACGCCGACAGGTTCCTGCCGCCGCCGCCGCTGCCGGGGTTTGTATGAAAACATCGGGGGAGCCGCGCCCGACCTGTCCCGGCCCGCGGGTGACTCCGGCTTCCCGCCGGCCCCCTCTCGCTGGGGCGCGACGGGAGGCGCCCGGAGGCGGGCGGCGGAGGCCGAGCCTCGCGGACCGCAGCCGCTGCCCTGCCCCGCCCCGCCCCGGGGGTGAAGGTGAAGCCCGGGCGGGGCGTGGACAGGCACCGACAGACGGCAGCCTCTGCCCGCGGGCTGGGGATCTGGAGCGCGGGTGGCTCTCCCGGCTGCACGGAGCGGCGGGCGGGCGTGTCCGAGTCCGGGTTGCCAGGGTGGGAACCCCTCAGTCCTTTCCACCGGGGTGACAGGTGAGCGGGGCCGCCGGTGGGGCTTGGCGCGCCGTCTCGGCCTGGCTCCCGATGCGAGGCGGGTCACGGCTGGTGGTCCTAGGACATGCTTTTAGGGCTGCCGTGGTCCTGTTGGGTAGCCCCGCCTGGCTGTTGCTGTCCCGCACCCTGGCTGTCCGAGGCGGCCAATGTCATGGAGGTGTTAGTGGCACTCTTCGACTCCGCGAGCGAGCAGCAGTGTGGCTTTTGCAGCGGAGTGGCCTTAACAGCTGTTTGGTCTGGACTGTTGTCCGGTCATCTTCCTGATACGAGAGCGGGTTCTTTTGATTGCTTGTTTTTTGTTGGGGTATTTTTATCTAGCCAGTGCTACTATGCCGGGCGTACTAGGTTACACAACTTGTTTCCGTGAGTGCATTCTCGCTCTCCTCCTGATTTATAGCATGTGGCTTTTTTACCATATGTATTTTGGTGCCAAACGTTTTCTGGTGATGTAAGGCGGCCCTTGAACAAAAGTTGTCCTACTCATAAAGCAGAAAATTATACCCAATACTGCCTAATGTTGCCTTATCCACATTTGTGTTGCTGATCTTCCAAAACTTCCTGTCATGACTCCACTGTGCTATCTGTGTAGGCAATTTGTATATAAATGACCACTGTTGAAATAACACTTAGTAAGTGCACTTAGTGGTGTAACCTGCCAGGAATTTGTTTAACATAACGTTCTTAAAAATCCATAGATTTGTGTCTCGGTAATAATATTTTGCACTTAAATAATACTTATCTCTCTTCTCCCTTCCCCCCCCCCCCCATTGAAGTGCTTTGAAATTGATTTGTAGAAATTTGGAATAGATTACTGGACACTTTCAAAAGTCCTTAAGTGCCTCAGTGAGGCTTTTAAGTTACTTAAGTATCTGGTGTAATACTTTCAAAAGTGCATAAGAGATACATTTTTTGAGATTTCTGTGTGTAACAAACATTAAGGTTCTCTAACTGTTTAGAGAATCAAAGTTAGTTGAGCTTTTACTCTCTTTATTCTCTTCTAAGTTTAAGATTTCAGTTGTAAATTTTGGGGCAGGGATCATATATTCCTATATGTTTGTACAGTGCCCAATGCAATGGGGACCTGATCCTGATTGGGTGTGGGTCTTCAGATACAATTGTAATATAAATGTTGATATTGAGGGAAATAGAAATATGTTCACAGTGATGGGAAACTAGTGATATAATTTTAGAGGACTTTTCATACTTGAATGTCGTTAAGAAAATGTTTTTTCAAAATGTAATTTACTTTGCAAGTAGCTGTTAGTGTTCATTTTGTTGCATATCTATTTTTGAATATTTATTTTTTGGTGGTAAATCCTGTAATACAGTCATAGTCTTATACTTATGACCACATAGCTGTTGCTGGAAATGTTTGATATCACACTAAGCATTATGACTTTAAGAGGCACGGATGAGAGCATTGTGGTTATGATGGTATAAGTTCTTATTTAAACATCTCTTGTAACTGGAAGAACTTGTTGAGAGCTTGTTTTTGGCATATTTAAATTGTTTAGCAATAGCCTCTCCCTTTGTCTTTGTAAAGATGTGACTTTCAATTGGATCTTCTGCTACAATTAAAAAAAAAAAGGCTGTATTTTTTCACTTCCATTATTAAAGTTGGGGAACTTTCCACAGTAGTCTGAAACATAGGAAAATCTACTTTCAATGGGGGGGAGATTATATTTTTTCCCCCAATAACACATTTACTGTCGCAAATTTCAAGCTTTTATCACAAAACCCGCAATTCCGTTTTATTTTTATTCATTTATTTATTTTACTTTATTTTGCACAAATCTGGCTAAGAAGACACTGCATTCGTTCACGCTGGAAGCTTTCTTTGTAACCCAAAGACCTGGAAAGTTCAGATTTTGACGACTTCTAAAAATGATCTTCCCCAGGATTAGCTACCAGTGAACTGCAATAACGGGTGCTTTCCTTTACAGCACTTAAATACATTGGAGAAGTTTTTTATAAATAGAGTAAAAAGCCCTTACTCTGCTGTCTTCAGAATCCATCAGCATGGCTCAAAACTTAGACTGAAGTGTGGGGAGGAATACTCCATGTTGTGCAAAGTGGGAGAAAGGCTTATTTATTTATTAAAAAGCCGAGCTCAGTATGTTACTTGTGTTGCCAACTCTTGCAATGGTTGTTGTTAGGTTGGTAGTATTTGATTTTTCTTAAAGCACTGGCTTATGGAATTGTGGTTCTAGGAGAATCTCAACATCTACTTAAAAAAAAAAAAAAAAGATTCCACCCTTCTTGTTGCAGAGAGAAGCCTGAAAATGTGACCCAAAAGGTGCAAGTGTAAACCCACCTCATTTTATTTTAACTTTTGGATTTATTATTTTTTGAATGTTTGGGGTAGGCAGTAATGTTTCATAAACATTTCCAAAATCAAAAGCTAGATTGGTACAAACGGCATATGCTAAAACTAAAATCTGTCAGTTAAGATCTTCACTGTTCCTGGTCAGGTGACGCTGGCATAATGATGAGCTGAGGAATTCAAAACATCGAATAGCTTGAATCATGTTTTGATTGGGTAATACTAATGGGAATAGCATGCCACTTTTTTCTCAGTGTGGCTTTTCTGGGAGTTACTTTGTAGCCTGCTGAAGCTGAGCTAATGGACCGAAGAGTGAAATTTGCAGACAGAGGAGCTTGATGCAAACTTTACCATCATAAGCAACACCTGTAACCAGAAAGTCAAGATAAAAGTTACCTTAAGCAGCCCGACAGTGGTAAATTTGTTATGTCTTGGAATGGCTGATGAGACTATGTGCTGTGCATGTAATTTCCCAGCAGATCGTTTAAAAATAAGAAATACACCAAGAAACTGCATTTCCTATCTTCTCCTTTTTGTATGTATTTGTTGCCTGAAAGGGAATGGAATCAGACTTCAATATAAGAGCCGCAAACGTGACCATCTAAGGGTGTGTCTACACTATGGATGCTGCAGCTGTGCTGCTGTAATGTAGATATTTACTGCATCAAAATAAGGAGATTTTCAGTTGATATATATATATAACTATTTCCCCATGGTATTTCTCCCCCCCACCCCACCCCCCACTGTTCCTCTGATATTCTTGTTAACTGCTGGAATTAGCCTACCTGCTTGTCACCATGGAAGGTTTTCCTCCTTTCCCCCCCCTGCTATGGGTGATGGCTTATCTTAAGTGATCACTCTCCTTACAGTGTGTATGATAAACCCATTGTTTCATGTTCTCTGTGTGTGTGTGTGTGTGTATATAAATCTCTCCTCTGTTTTTTCCACCAAATGCATCCGATGAAGTGAGCTGTAGCTCACGAAAGCTTATGCTCTAATAAATTTGTTAGTCTCTAAGGTGCCACAAGTACTCCTTTTCTTTTTGCGAATACAGACTAACACGGCTGTTACTCTGAAACCTGTCAGTTGATATAGGTAATCCAACCCTACAGCTGACAGTAGCGGGGATGACAGAAGAATTTTTCTATCGACCCAACTCCTGGTATAGACACATTTAGGTCAGCTTGACTACAGTGTTTGGAGGTCTGAATTTTTCACATTCCTGAGCAACATGGTTAGGTCCATCTAAATTATAGGTTTAGAGCAGGCCTAAACAAATGTTTCCTTTCTAAGAGGGGCCAATTAATGTAATCTCGAATAACATCTGAAAAGTTAGTCAAGAAATTTTTCACTGTAAAAGATTATAATACAACAAAAGAGAACGGGAAATTGTTAAAATGAATCTTCTGACCTTTTAATTTTCAAATGCTTTAACTGTTCTGTTTTCTGTGTGCCTAATTAAATCTTAAAATGGTTGTTACAGTGGGATCAAGCTAGTGATAATCTGACACAATCTCAAAGAATGCTCAACTCTTCTACAGAATGGTGAGCAAGTGGTTTATTAGCACCTTACCCCTTGTTCAGCCTAAGGGCATGGCTACACTTGCAAATGTAGAGCGCTTTGAGTTAAACCAGTCTTCGTAGAGCGCAGTAGGGAAAGTGCTGCAGTCTGTCCACACCGATGGCTGCAAGCGCACTGGCATAGCCACATTTGCGGCACTTGCAGTAGCATTGGGAGCGATGCATTATGGGCAGCTATCCCACAGAGCACCTCTTCCCATTCTGGTGCTGTGGCTTGTGGGAAGGGGGCAGAGGGTGTGGGGCATTCTTGGTCCTGTCCCAATGCCCTGTGATGCATCGATTTGCATCTCAGCAATCCCTGTGCTTCTGTCCACTTTTGGCACCATCTTTCAGTGTTTTTTGTACTGTGCACTCAGTCTTCCCTTTCGGTCTGCGGGAATGGAGCCTGAACTGCTGAGGAATATGCTGACGAGTCTCACCAGCATGTCACGTTTGGCAGTTGAGTTACTCCTTAAGATCCAAACTGACAGTGAGGACTTCGATGATGATTGCTTGTGGCATTCATGGACATTCTCACCACTGTGGAATGCTGCTTTTGGGCTCGGGAAACAAGCACTGAGTGGGGGGATCGCATCGTCCTGCAAGTCTAGGATGACGAGCAGTGGCTGCAGAACTTTCAGATAAGAAAAGCTACTTTCATGGGACTGTGTGAGGACCTCGCCCCCATTCTGCGGCACAAGGACACAAGATTGAGAGCTGCCCTGCCGGTGGAGAAGCAGGTGGCTGTTGCAATCTGGAAGCTGGTAACTCCAGACAGCTACCGATCGGTCGCTAACCCAGTTTGGAGTGGGAAAGTCAACTGTTGGAATCGTGTTGATGCAAGTTTGCAGGGTGATTAAATGCATCCTGCTCAGAAGAACCGTGACTCTGGGTAACATGCATGACACTGTGGCTGGCTTTGCACAAATAGGTTTCTCTAATTGCGGAGGGGTGATAGATGGGACGCATATTCCAATTCTAGCACCAACCCACCAAGACTCCGGAAGGGCTATTTCTCTATGGTTCTCCAGGCGCTTGTGGATCACAATGGGTGTTTCTGGGCCAGCCTGTATTAATGTCAATGAAAGGTGCATGATGCACACATCTTTTGGAACACTGGCCTGTTCAGGAAGCTGCAAGCTGGGACTTTTTTCCCAGACCAGAAGATCACCATAGGGGAAGTCGAAATGCCCATTGTGATCCTTGGAGACCCTGCTTATCCTTTAATGCCTTTGCTCATGAAACCCTACACAAGGAGCCTTGACAGCAGCAAGGAGCGGTTCAATAACAGGCTGAGCCAGTGCAGAATGACCGTGGAGTGTGCTTTTGGCCGTTTAAAGGGCCACTGGCGCTCTCTGTATGGCAAGCTGGACCCGATGACAGCGTCCCCGTGGTTATATCCGCATGCTGTAGCCTCCATAACATTTGTGAAGGGAAGGGTGAACGATTCACTCAGGCATGGAACTCGGAGGTTCAACACCTGGAAGCTGAATTTGAACAGCCAGAGAGCAGGGCTATTAGGTGCCCAGCGCAGGACTGCAAGAATTAGCGATGCCTTGAGGGAGCAATTTGAGGCTGAAAGCCACCAGTAATGTTTGGTGCTCTGCACTGGAGTGAAGTGCCGTGGTTCCAATATTAGTAGAAATCTGTGTTTGCTATGCTGACTTGCAGTGCCTGTTGCTTTCCTGGCCTAAGGTATCTTTTACTTTATGCAATAATAATGTTTTCAAAGCCAAAAAATCCATTTATTGAAAAGAAACACAACTGCTTGGAAAACAGAAAGGGTAAGGAATGGGGTGGGGAACGGTACGATCACAGATTTGCGTATGTCCTGTTATCATACTCGGCCTTCCTGCCTGGAGTGCTGTGCAATGAGTGCTGCACTTCAGAATGGCTATGATGCATGGTGATGGGGGTTGAGTGCAGTGGGTAAGGGATGTAGTTTTCAGGGCTGGGTGGTGAAGCTACAGGTGTTGGAGGCAGCTGGTGGCAATAAGAACGTTGGGGAAAGGTGGGTTGGAGGTGACATGGGGGAACACGGGAAAGAGTTTTGGGACGAGCCGCAGGTGGAGCAGGCACAGTAGGGCTCTGCCTGCATGGCTACGAGCACCTGGATCGAGTCTGCTTGGCGCTCCATGATGCTTATCAGCTGATCCGTGCTTTGCTGCCGGGTTTTTGTGCCGGCAATCCACATTCTGCTGGCGGATCCTCCTTTCATCTCCCTCCACTCCTGCACTTTTAGATTCTCGTTAAGGGACTGCTGCATTACTTCATGCAGCATGTCGTCTTTGCTTCTACATGGTCTCTTCCTAATTCTTTGCAGTCTTTCGGCTTGTGATAACACGGACGGCTGAGATCTCAAGGTTGCATCTGTAAAGGCAAAATGCAACACTTACAGAGGCAGCATTGTTCACACCAGATAGAGCAATGATTTTCTGTACTTAAGGGCAAGCACAGTCTAAACAATAGCATAATTTGCCTGTCCCAAAGCAAGTGCACATAACCCACAGGAACCCTAAAATGGTGAGTAAGCACAGGGTCAAGGGGGACTGATTGTTTCACGGCCGTACTGCCTTCTGGTTTTCTGTGCCTTAGGGAGAGCCAACAGCTGCAGGGGGCCTATATACTGAACAATTTTCCCCACATTTTCCACAGGAGTTTGCCCTGGAAGATATCTCGCTGCTGAGGGTGACCTGGGAAGCAAGGGAGGGTCTTCTACTGCAGTGCGGCTTCCGCCCTGGCCCATATGCAGCTTGCCTGTGTGCAGCAATGGTCCCCCCGCCCGTCATGGCACAGTGGCATGGACATGTTAGCCTGACTGGGACAGGGACCACAGTGGCTCTCCCAAGAAACCCGTGCAAGTGCATTGCCCAAGTTCTGGATGAGATCTTTGAAGAGATCACTGAGACCAGTTACCACAATGTGAGAGAGCCCAGCAATGCCCTATTCCACATCTAGGCATGCATGCAGCCCTAACCCTCCTCGCCCCAAGAACCTGCACCAAATAACTTCCTTCACAAAATAAAAGTCGCTTACTGTGAACCTCCTCTGGTGTTTGTCCTTCCCCAAGCACTGGCTGCCGCAACTGGCTACCTTCCTCTTGGCTTGAGAATAGCTCCTGGCTGCATGCATCTAGGGATTCTGGGGTGTCTTCCTTCTCAGCACCCTTGCTCCCACTTTCCTCCTCCTCCTCCTGCCTTGTTGAACTGGGCTCTGAAATGTCCATGGTGGTCCTCAGAGTCAAGGTGGGGTCGCCCCCAAATATCGCGTCCAGCTCTTTGTAGAAACGGCAGGTCACGGGGGCAGCACCGGAGCGGCCTTTTGCTTTGCAGGCCTTGTGGTAGGCATTCCGCAGCTCCTTCACTTTAACCCTGCACTGCAGTGCATCCCGGTCATGGCCCCTTTCCATCATGTTCCTTGATATCTGCCCAAAGGTATTGTAATTCCTATGGCTGGAGCACAGCTGGGGCTAGACAGCTTCCTCCCATCAAACGCTGATAAGGTCCAGCACCTTGCTATTGCTCCATATTGGAGATTGCCTGGCTCATGGAGGCATGGTCACCTGGAAAGATTTGCTGAGAGCACTCCACGCCTGGCTGAGCAAACGGGAAGGGGATTTTCAAAATTCCCAGAGAATTTAAAGGGCGGGTCTGAGGGCAGGACAGTAAAGTTCAGAGTGATGACCAGAGTGGCTAGAACAAGCATTGTGGGACATTTCTGGAGGCCGATCAGAGCACATTAACAGACCAGGGCATCCACATTGATGCTACGGCGCTCCAGCGGGGGCGCATTAAACGTTATTCCACTCTCTGAGGTGGAGTACCAGGAGTGCTCTAGCCACGGAGTCCGGGCGCTCTAAGTGCCTTGCCAGTGTGGACGCGTCGTGAGTTAGAGCGCTCAGGGCTGCTTTAATGCATTCTAACTCGCAAGTGTAGCCATGCCCTAAGACACCACCTTCCCCTTATCAATACAACACACACTTTTTTAATTATTTCTTTTCTCTTTCTGCATTTTACCCGTCCCCTTTCTTTTTTTCCTTTTTGCATTTTGTGTCTCCCTTTCCCTTGTGTGGCTCTTCCACTGTTTCCCTAAACTCGGTGTGAAGAACATGCTATGGGAAGACCATAAGGGTCTTTCATTTCTTTAGCTAACTACACGTGGAACTTGCTCTAGAGGAAAACTGACTTACTGAAGGTTTTCCTTCTGCAGCAGTTGGCTTTTTTTTTTTTTAATTGCTTTTCAGCTCTGCATTCTTAACTTCATTTTGCTGCTAGGCTGTTCACCTCCAAGTATAAACCAGAGTATTACGAAAGTGTGTACATCTTGCCAGCATCTGCTGGTTCATTTTTCTCTCTGGCTATAGAAGCCACTGCAGAGCAACGCAAGGTGCTCCACTCCCTGTGACTTGAGCTTGCTGCTTTTGCAATACTCTTTCTATGTGGGGAGGCTAAGCCTCAATAGTGAATCCATCTCTCATGACAACACAAGATCACTGGTCTGGCCCAGATGTTCATGAAAATTTCAGTAAAAATTGTCTTCTCTGATTGTAGAAAAGTTCCGCCCGCGTCCCCCCGCCAATCCCTTCATCAGTGGAATCATCTGCATTTCAAGGGGTGGGATTCTCAAAAAGAGACTTTAGTGTTTAGCTGCCATTTTAGGTGCCTTTGTCCAAACATTAGATTCTCATAACACTTATCTGCTGTCTAGCCCTGTAAGCACATAGGAAGTTTAGGTGCCTAAATTTCTTCTAGTAAAGTCCCAAGCTCATTAAATTTCTGCCTGTGGGCATGCTTGCAGCCTCCTCAATCTTGACACCACTGAGCAGCTTTGCACCTAATTCACACCTAGGCATTCCCAACCTATCTTGCCTGTGTGGCCTGATCCCGTAGATGGAAGCAGTGGGGGCAAAAGATTTATCTGGCTTTAAGATTCTACTTGATAAGTTTATGGAGGAGATGGTATGATGGGATAATCGCAAAAAGAAAAGGAGTACTTGTGGCACCTTAGAGACTAACAAATTTATTAGAGCATAAGCTTTCGTGAGCTACAGCTCACTTCATCGGATGGGATAATGTGATTTTGGTAATTAATTGATCTTTAAATATTCAGGGTAAATAGGCCTAATCCCCTAAGATGGGATATTAGATGGATGGGATCTGAGTTACCCAGGAAAGAATTTTCTGTAGTATCTGGCTGGTGAATCTTGCCCATATGCTCAGGGTTTAGCTGATCGCCATATTTGGGATCGGGAAGGAATTTTCCTCCAGGGCAGATTGGAGAGGCCCTAGAGGTTTTTCACCTTCCTCTGTAGCATGGGGCACGGGTCACTTGAGGGGGGATTCTCTGCTCCTTAAAGTCTTTAAACCACGATTTGAGGACTTCAATAGCTCAGACATAGGTGAGGTTTTTCATAGGAGTGGGGGAGTGAGATTCTGTGGCCTGCGTTGTGCAGGAGGTCGGACTAGATGATCAGAATGGTCCCTTCTGACCTTAGTATCTATGAATCTATGTGCTTGTAGGCTGCCTTAGAACATGTTGACTAGATTGCATCCTGCACAAAATACAGCTGGTGGTGCTGGTGCTCCCCTTTACCCAGTATCCCACTCACCCAGGGTATGGAAGATCTGGGTTCAAATCCCCCCTCTACTTCATGTGGATCAGGGACTTGGATCTAGGCCTCCCACCTCCTAGGTGAGTGCCCTAACCATTGGGCAATAGAGTCAATCTGTCTGGCCTGATGAATACTGAAATATTTTATGTGAAATGGAACAGCTAAAACAGGAGAGATTGAAAGACCCACCCTAGAATACTCCAGAGCCCCATGGTTAGGGCATTCACTTAGGAGCAGGGGAAACATGGATTCAGGTCCCTGCTCCACATTAGGCAGAGGGGGGATTTGAAGTCTGGTTTCCTGGGTGAGTGCTCTAACCACTGGGCTATTGGGTAAAAGAGGGTGGCAGCCGTCATCGCTGCCACCACCAGCTCTTGCTGACCTGGCTTAGGTGCCTAATTCCAGGAGAGCATTCATGGTTGTGAATTCCAAGTGCAAGGAGTCATGGTATCTTAGGGCATGTCTACACTGCAGCCCTAAGTTGACTTACTTACAGCCACTTCAGTAATTACTGCAGTGGTTGATGTACTCACTATCCTCCTGTCGGTGGTGTGTGTCCTCACCACGAGCACTTTCACTTACTGTAGAGGGTCTGATATTCTTGTTAACTGCTGGAATTAGCCTACCTTGCTTGTCACCATGAAAGGTTTTCCTCCTTTCCCCCCCCCCCCTGCTGCTGGTGATGGCTTATCTTAAGTGATCACGCTCCTTACAGTGTGTATGATAAACCAATTGTTTCATGTTCTCTGTGTGTGTATATAAATCTCTCCTCTGTTTTTTCCACCAAATGCATCCGATGAAGTGAGCTGTAGCTCACGAAAGCTTATGCTCTAATAAATTTGTTAGTCTCTAAGGTGCCACAAGTACTCCTTTTCTTTTTGCGAATACAGACTAACACGGCTGCTACTCTGAAACCTGTAGAGGGTCAGTGTGTGGGCTAAAAGACAGGGCTTTCAGCTCCGCACAGCTCCCTGCCGGGAGCCCAGATGCCTCCCACCCTGGCTTTCACCTCCCAGCTCCTGCCTGGAATCAGGGGTCAACTGCCTGGCTGGGAATGGGGAGCTGGGGCAACTTGACGCTCAATAGCCGATGGAAGTAGTGCAGTGTCTACACAGAGACTCAGGTTTCAGAGTAGCAGCCGTGTTAGTCTGTATTCGCAAAAAGAAAAGGAGTACCCGTGGCACCTTAGAGACTAACAAATTTATTAGAGCATAAGCTTTCGTGTAAATGCATCCGATGAAGTGAGCTGTAGCTCACGAAAGCTTATGCTCTAATAAATTTGTTAGTCTCTAAGGTGCCACGGTTACTCCTTTTCTTTTTACACAGAGACTGTTGCCCCAACTACACCAACATAAGCGCTACGCCTCTTGTGGAGATGGAATTATTATGTTGGTGTAGTAGGGTTCTTACATCTATGGGACAAAGCTGTTGTGTGTACACTGATGTAATTAGGTCAACATAAGTTGTCTTACATCGACCAAACTGTATAGTGTAGACCAGGCCTAACTCACTTTGAGGGATGGGGCTTAAGACACATACTTCTTCTTGGCATTACCTATTAGCTAGTCTATGTGGCTCCCCACTCAAAATGCTAGTTATGTGAATCCTCTTTTTTAGGGGCCCCTTTCTAAGATGTTTTAATTCTTTTTATAGTGCTTATTGCCAAAGTAGTTTGGGACTTCCCACCCTAAACACATTCATGGGAAGTTAAATCTCTTAATAGGTGAACTGTTTTTGTGGATCATGTTTTCCTTCTGTTATAACTTGCTTGGCAGGCTTAAACCTGAAACAAATTAGTAGCCAAATTACAGCCTTAGTTAATTTTAAGAAAACCTGGGGAATTGGTAAAGGAAGATCATTGTTACCTACATAATACTTCCAGCTGAAGTTGTGATGACTGAGACTCGATCACTGGAGATTCTCTGCCAGAGACAGTTCTCAGATATGGATTGCACTTGCTAAAATTTGTTAAAAACTTCAGAATAATGATTAGGGTTTCTATTTCTTTTTCTGTAAAATATACCACACTAGCAGCATTCATGGTACATAAAACATATTACTGCTCACCACAAGAATTCTTGTGATCTATTGTTGGCTAACTATTCCACACATCTTTACTGTGTCAGAGACCTTCATGAAGCTTTGTATAAGCCTTTTTAAACTCCTCTGTATAAACTGCGAGTTAGTGTTAGCCTTGACAAAGACCAGCGTTTTTACTGTATTGTAGTAGTGTTTAAACTAACCAGCTCAAAAGTTTTCTTGTATAGTAAATATTTGTAGAAAAGATAAATATAAGGAAACAAGACAATAGTCCACCTAAAAGTACCCTCTCTAAAGATTTTCCAGCTTCAAGAGCTTGTACTTAATTTTTTATTGTGGGTCTGAAAATAGACTCTCATAAGAAATTAGAGACTAGGAATAAATACTCATAGTTGTGAAGAGTGGTTTTGTTTTGTTTTTTTGCTTTGATTCATTTGGTAAAGTTACATTTCTGTCTCCCTGTACTTTGCCAACTCTGGTGACTACAGTCTTTTGGATAAGACCTTCTAATATTAAACAGCTTCTTAAGGAAGGAATATTTTCAGTGCAACTTGAAGGTGTCCGTGCTATGAAGTGGGGAAAATATATTGATATGAACAATCAAATTCACAGCCATGCAAATTTGTAGCTGCACAAAACCTCACACTTCGTTCATCTGTGGCATGCATTCAAATATCTGTAAAATTATTAGGGAATGATAGGTTCTGTGGATAGGATTGGAGGACACACTAAAGCATTTTAGTGTATTTAAAACTGCTTTAGAGGAAGATACTGATCCCCACAAATTGTATATCTTTATTTCTGCTGTTGACTGAATTTCATTCCTAAAGCATTTTCAGAAAATACAGGTTGGTTGATTTGTTATTTAAAAAAAATAAATTGGTATTTGTATCTAAGACCTTAGAAAGTAGATTGGCCATGAGCAACATTCTAGAATAAGTGTAGCTATTTGCAATATTAATTATAACTATTTGTAAAACAAGGTGTTACTGTAGACTTAGGCACAACATAAAGTTGATCGCTTGAAACATCGCTGAGAGTCCTGCAGATTTAGTAACTGATTAAGAAGAATTGATCATGTTATTTCAGATCACTAAAAATGTGAAATGGGCTGCATTTAAAAAAAAAAAAAGTAGATTTTTGAATTTGTACCTTAGAGACCTCTAGATATTACCAAATTTGAAATCTCCCTGGAGCACTCTGGAGTTTCATGAGTGTTAATAAATGAAGCAATATACCTTGAACTTCAGTCTAATTTAGAATAGAAAATAGCAAGTTTCCATTGGCTAGTGCTTTTAGGCTTATATAGCTGTGTTGTAGAAATGACCTCTTTCAGAAATGGACCAGTCCCTCAAAAAAACAAACCCGCGCCCTCACTCCCCAAATGATTAGTAGAGATTGTCATTTGTACTACCTTAATCTGGAACCTGCCCACCAAATATATGAATGAAGTGATAACTTTCTCCACTAAAAGATTTGAATGTATGCTTTAGATTATAACCCTTCAGGATGGAGATTCTCTTCTGCATTATAGTGCCAAGCACAGTGGGGCCTCAATCCCAGTTGAAACTTCTGAGCACTACCATAAATATAAATGTTTACAACTAAAAAGAAGGGCGTTTTGTTCTGATCAAATGATCACTCACAGCAATCTATACTAACAGACTTCTGTCTTCCAAATTAGGGGTGGAGATGCTTGACCCTAACCACCCCAGTATTCACACCCTGTGCATTAATAGAAGGGTATTTATACAAACTATGCCTTGTGCGATGTCATCTGAAGACTACATAACACACTAGTTAATAATATCATTGAGGAATATATGTGGAGTTATGGAAGTCCTCTGATACTATGTTTTAAAATCTGTATTTGAACAAAGTAAAAACAAGTCTGCCCTGGTCTTGAATACGAATGTAGCAGAATGACCATTACAATTTACATGTGCAGTAAATTGAATCATCAAAACTCACAAGGTGGTTGCGGGGGGGGGGGGGGGTCAGCATGTTTGGATCATAAAGAATTGTATATTTGCTTGTTTAGCCAGCTTGGTCATCAGACTGAGACCAGGAGGCTATATTTACATAAAAGCTAAAGAAAACCATCAAACTGACAAGGGGAGGTGATAAGGGCATAACTCTCAGCGGGGGATGGAGACTTCGCTTCCAGGAAGGCATCCTGTTTCTTGAAGCAGGGTTAATGAACTTTGAGACATGCTTGTCAAAGGTTTGCTTGACTATAAAGAGGGAGGCAATGAACCCCTAAGATGACAAGGGTAAACTGCACCTTGTACTTCTGTGGAAGGTCCTGATTGAGAGAGAGTCAGCCATGCTGGACCAAGAGTAATTAGTGAGTGAAATCATCTTAAACAAAGACTGTGCCTTGCTAGATTAAGTTTTAGACTTGTAGATGCATGTTAGCACTTTTATTTGCTTGTCATTATATCTACCTGTTTTTCTTTTTTAATTGGCATCACTTAACTTGTGTCCTGTTGTTAATACTTGTTTTGTTTTAATTTAAACAATTAAATGTTTGTGTTTTGAATTGGAGATTCCAGTTAATGTGGCAGGCTGCTGGGTATTGTCTCTTAAAGGAGCAAACAAACCTTATTATTTCTCTGAGTGGTCTAGGAGAGGGCTGGATGCTTCAGGGCAGACAGTTTTGGGGAAATGCAGGACTAGTGTTGGGATCACTTGGCTGTTGTAACCCAGGCTGGTGGAGATCAGTGGGTGTCTGTGGTATAACAAGCAGGCTGTGGAGACAGTTACTGAAACATGGCTGCTTATCACACAGACAGTTGGTGCATGCTTGTATGCTATCTGGGAGCATCTAACAAAGGAGCTACAGCAACAGAGTATTTTACGGCATCCAGGGCTTCAGGGCAGGCAGTGACGCACCTCTCGCTGGTCTGGTTTGCACTCCTAAACGTGACAGGAGGATATTGAGAAGTATACAGCAAGTATCCTAGAGATTCTTGAAAAAAGAAAAGGAGTACTTGTGGCACCTTAGAGACTAACAAATTTATTAGAGCATAAGCTTTCGTGAGCTACAGCTCACTTCATCGGATGCATGATGAAGCTCACGAAAGTTTATGCTCTAATAAATTTGTTAGTCTCTAAGGTGCCACAAGTACTCCTTTTCTTTTTGCGAATACAGACTAACACGGCTGCTACTCTGAAACCTAGAGATTCTTGCTACATCTAGTAGGATTCTGACATTATAAACTTAAACCCTGCTTCAGGAAAACACTTAAGCACATGCTTGAGTGCTTTCCTGACTTGTGGTCTTCGGACCTGTTCCTGAAAACACTTACATGCATGTGTAACTTGTAAATCAAGTCTCTTCAGGAACAGGCCCTATGTTTGTAAAATCAAAGCCCTACTAGATTCTTTAGCAGGATGACATCCATAGGGAGTACAATGAATGTAATAGTCTATTTTATACTATTGTGTTTAAGCAAACGTTCCAAATGTCTTGAAAGAGCTTGCTGCTTATCAGTCTGTAAGCCATTCTTTCAAAAAACCATGAAGTTTCCCAGTATCACCAATGATATACCATCAGGATCCTTTCTGTTTTCCATGGTGTGATACATAACATTGCACAAGAAAAAAGAGCATGCAGAAATTCTTGTCTGTGAAGAGCCGCAGCAGCATCTATAGGAAGGATATGCAAGAGTGCCACCATTGGTCCTAGTGGAGGGTTTTAATTCTGTTTTAACTGTTCGCAAATTGTTTTTCTTATTTTTGTAGTTTATTCCATAGTGTGTATGTATAGAAAGTTGGCATCTTCCATATTTAGTCTCTCCATCTGTATAATCATTTGAGTAGAACAAAAATTATGAAATAATATATTCTAAATGTTGTATCTATTGCTATATCTTGCTTTAAGGTACAAGAATTTTTAAATGCCTGTAACTATGAAAGAAGTCTCTTGCTCAATAACCTGTTAAATCATAGCCTCAAACAAAAAATTGTCGGTTTTGTGGTTGGATTCATGTGTCCATTTTTTTTTTTGGTTGATTACATCAATAATTGCATAACAATGGTTCTCAACCTATTTATCATTGTGGGCCGCATATGTGGCCCACAAAGTGTTAGCTGGGTCAAAGGTTGAGAACCACAGTGCCTTCCACCTAACCTCCACCCCCCCCAATCCCTAGGCTCAATGCCCTCCACCCAAAGACCCCTCCACAGAGTGGGGCCAGGAGCGGAGAGCTGGGCATGGGACAGGGATGGGGACCCCGAGCCCTGTCGCAAGGGACTGGGCGACAGCCGGCTGCCCAGACAACGAGCCCTGCTGTGGAGGGCCGGGAGGCAGCCAGCTGCCCAGACCCCATCCAGAGCCTGCTGCACAGCAGAGGAGCCTGGAGCCCACGGCCTTTAGCACATAGTCTGCTGGGTCGTAGCTGTGTACTAATTGGCTGCATGTGGCACATGGGTTGAGAACCACTGCAGTAGAACCTCAGTTACAAACTGACCAGTCAAATATGTGGAATTGGAAGTGTGCAGTCTGGCAGCAGCAGAGATTAACAAAAAAGCAAAGCAAATACAGTACTGTTCTACGGAAAACCTGAACTACTAAAGAAAATAAAGAGAGAGCAGCATTTTTCTTCTGCAGACTAAAGTTTCAAAGCTGTATTAAGTCAATGTTCAGTTGTAACTTTTGAGAGAACCATCATAACGTTTTGTTGTTTTGAACAACCTCCATTGCCAAGGTGTTCGTAACTCTGAGGTTCTACTGTATAAGCATGAGCTTTTTTTTAAAAAAAAAAAAGGCACCAATCCTGAAAATAATTGAAGCACCTGAGTAACTTTACTTACCTGTGTAGTGTGGGACTACTTATGTGATTTATATGAAGCACCTCATTAAGGCTTTGCAGGCTTGGGGTTGTGAGGGGTCATTGCATCGTGAGGATCTCACTTATTCTGTTAGTGTACTCAGTTCAGAGAAAATGATCTGATGTTAGCTTGATCCATATTGATTTGTCTTAGGAAGACAAAGCTTGGTGTTCAAGTTTTTGAACAGATTGAAACTTTAATTAAAAATCTATAACATCTTTCAGATTTTTGAAATCTGAATTATTTGGATGGTAATAGGGATCTGTCACATGTAGAAAGTATCCCATGTGCCTGGTGTTAGGGTAGCTCTTAATTCATTTTTATTTTTTGACAGTCTGATAAGTTCTGGAAAAACTGTCTTATGTGTAGGCTTGGCAGAATAAGATTTTTATTTTTTATAGTTTTGGTGAATAATATCAATGGCTTATTTTAAAGCATTATTTGTGTAGACTTTAAATTTAAACAGTTGTGGGGAAATAGTGGGGTCACACAGTGAGAAGGGTATAATGAAGGCTAAGATTGTGTCATGTATATTTTTAATAAGAGTCACGGGCAGGTCACTGGCAATAAACAAAAATTCACGGAAACCTGACCTGTCCTAGACTTCTACTAAAAATATCCATGATAAAATGGGAAGGGACTGGGCAGTTGTGGGGTGTCTGGGAGCTCAGGGGGCCCCCACTACCTGTGGGGGTTCAGAGCTTCAGGTCCCCCTGTCCCGCACGGCGGAGGGGAGCGGCAGGGTCCCCCTGCCGCCTCCCCAGCTGTGGGGTGCTATGGGAATCCCGCTGCTGTGGTGGGGTGCCACCGGGGGTCCCCTGTCCTGCGGCGGCTGGGTCGCTGCGAGGGTACCACCACGGCCCATCGTGGCTTGGAGCTTAGGGGCCTGTTGCCTCAGGCGGCGGAGGTACCTCACAGCTCCCTGCCACTTCAGGAGGTGACAGGACCCTGCAGCTCCCAGCCGCCAGGGCTGAAATTATGGAGGTCTTTGGAAGTCATGGATTCTGTGACCTCTGACAAAATCGTAGCCTTAACTATAACTATTTAATTACAGTAGACATTGAGATTCAAAAAGTTAAATCTTTATAACCATTAACACAAAATTTGTCAACATCGTGTGTCAAAATATACAAAGTAAATAGCCTTAGTTTGATTAAATTCTAAAGCAGAATTTTTCTCTTTGTCAAAATTTGCAGAAAGGTAATCTATGATGGAAATTTTTTTGTTGGTTTGTCTGTACAATGAAATTGATGTTTACTGATATTTATAGATTAAAAATCTACTCCTAAGCCTATTTATATGGTATGTCTTTTTTAAAAAACCTATATCAAACTTGCTAGCCCAGACACAGATACCAGAGTTTGGCATAACAGAATGTTTTTGGTACAAAGATATGTCTTGTTCTGGTCATTTTTGATTCATTATGATTTCACAGCATGCATATACAGAAGGGTTTTTTATATTATTTTCTTAACAGAAAGGAGCTATAATAACTAGATTGGATGACTTTGAACAGAAATAGGAAACATGATGATGGCACCTGAAATTGCAAGCCCATTAGCAAGAATTTTTAATGAATCTGTAAACTCAGGAATAGTACCAAATGATTGGAGAATTGCTAATATAGTTCCTATTTTTAAGAAAGGAAAAAAAAGTGATCCGGGTAACTACAGGCCAGTTAGTTTGACATCTGTAGTATGCAAGGTCCTGGAAAAAATTTTGAAGGAGAAATTAGTTAAGGACATTGAAGTCAATGGTGAATGGGACAAAATCCAACATGGTTTTACAAAAGGTAGATCGTGCCAAACCAACCTAATCTCCTTTTTTGAAAAAGTAACAGATTTTTTAGATAAAGGAAATGCAGTGGATCTAATTTACCTAGATTTCAGTAAGGCATTTGATACCGTGCCACATGGGGAATTATTAGTTAAATTGGAGAAGATGGGGATCAATATGAACATCAAAAGGTGGATAAGGAATTGGTTAAAGGGGAGACTGCAACGGGTCCTACTGAAAGGCGAACTGTCAGGTTGGAGGGAGGTTACCAGTGGAGTTCCTCAGGGATCGGTTTTGGGACCAATCTTATTTAATCTTTTTATTACTGACCTTGGCACAAAAAGTAGGAGTGTGCTAATAAAGTTTGCAGATGATACAAAGCTGGGAGGTATTGCCAGTTCAGAGAAGGATCGGGATATTATACAGGAGGATCTGGATTACCTTGTAAACTGGAGTAATAGTAATAGGATGAAATTTAATAGTGAGAAGTGTAAGGTTATGCATTTAGGGATTAATAACAAGAATTTTAGCTATAAGTTGGGGACGCATCAATTAGAAGTAACGGAAGAGGAGAAGGACCTTGGAGTATTGGTTGATCATAGGATGACTATGAGCTGCCAATGTGATATGGCTGTGAAAAAAGCTAATGCGGTTTTGGGATGCATCAGGAGAGGCATTTCCAGTAGGGATAAGGAGGTTTTAGTACCGTTATACAAGGCACTGGTGAGACCTCACCTAGAATACTGTGTGCAGTTCTGGTGTCCCATGTTTAAAAAGGATGACTTCAAACTGGAGCAGGTACAGAGAAGGGCTACTAGGATGATCCGAGGAATGGAAAACTTGTCTTATGAAAGGAGACTTAAGGAGCGTGGCTTGTTTAGCCTAACTAAAAGAAGGTTGAGGGGAGATATGATTGCTCTCTATAAATATATCAGAGGGATAAATACAGGAGAGGGAGAGGAATTATTTCAGCTCAGCACCAGTGTGGACACAAGAACAAATGGGTATAAACTGGCCACCAGGAAGTTTAGACTTGAAATCAGACAAAGGTTTTTAACCATCAGAGGAGTGAAGTTTTGGAATAGCCTTCCAAGGGAAGCAGTGGGGGCAAAAGATCTATCTGGCTTTAAGATTCTACTCGATAAGTTTATGGAGGAGATGGTATGATGGGATAATGGGATTTTGGTAAGTAATTGATCTTTAAATATTCAGGGTAAATAGGCCAAATCCCCTGAGATGGGATATTAGATGGATGGGATCTGAGTTACTATAGAAAATTCTTTCCTGGGTATCTGGCTGGTGAATCTTGCCCATATGCTCAGGGTTTAGCTGATTGCCATATTTGGGGTCGGAAAGGAATTCTCCTCCAGGGCAGATTGGAGAGGCCCTGGAGCTTTTTCGCCTTCCTCTGTAGCATGGGGCATGGTTGACTTGAGGGAGGCTTCTCTGCTCCTTGAAGTCTTTGAACCATGATTTAAGGACTTCAATAGCTCAGACATGGGTGAGGTTTTTCATAGGAGTGGGTGGGTGAGATTCTGTGGCCTGCGCTGTGCAGGAGGTCGGACTAGATGATCAGAATGGTCCCTTCTGACCTTAGTATCTATGAATCTATGATGATGATTTAATTTGTTAAAAATTATTTCTGTCTGGAAAGGAAAAAGCATGGGTTGCTGCATTCTAAATTTCTTTGGATTTTGGTCGGCAGAGGCATGTAATCATAACTTTTATAACTCATGTCTTCCAACTTTAACAGAATAATCTGCATAGTCTTGCTGTGACATTCACCAGGGTACAAGCTGGACTGATGGACCGTTGTGTCCCCTCAATTCTCCAACCTGTAGTGCCTTTTACATTGCTTCAGTGTGAGAGCAACCATTCTAGATCTGCCCCCACACAGCCTCCAGCATATAAATCATTTCCAACTATACTATGAGTGCTATAGACAGCCACCCAGAAACTAGACTGTGGGCAACACCAACAAGCTCGCAGTCCCAGATTTCTCCCCAGAAATGTCTTGTATTGCCCAGCACCCTCCTGGACAATAGAAGCTCATATAAAGTCTGTCATTTCATTAATAACAAAGGCTGTGCATATCATTTTCTATCTCAAATGTAGTTTCCCAAACACACACTGATCTAGATAAAACAAGTTTATTAACTACAGAAAGAGATTTTTTGATTACAAGTAATGAGGCATAGATGTCAGAATTGGTTACAAAGAAATAAAAAGTAAAATGCAAACTAATATCTAATTAAACAAGCTAAGCATTCTCTCACCACCTGCTGTAGCAATCTTACTGGCTGAACTCCTTTCAGACAGGATCGCTCTCTTTAATGTTTATTTCCTTGACCTTAGGTGGTGGTGATTCTGTGAGTAGAGATGGGGAGAGAGAGAACGAACACTGAGGCCTCGTTCCTCATTTTTATCCTTTCCCTTTTCTTTGAGAAGCCTTTCCAGCTGGGGTTCAGGAGACAGAAAGTCTGTGGGATGGGAACTTCCAGCTGTTTCTTTGCCAACAAGCAAATTTCACACTCACACCTTTTTTCCTGCCAAAGAATGGCTGCTTAACCAGGTGATTGTCCATTTGATTTTGTTGATACCTGGCTGAGGCGTTAGTTTGCCTTTTGTCTTTGAGGAACCAGTTTGTCTGCTTTTCTAAACTTGAAATAGGTCTCAGTAATGATATACAGTAAAATCTTATAACTTTACATACAGTGTTACCACACACATTTTACTAGGACAATAGTCGGCAAATTACGAGTTTTCAAATTATACTTCAAAAGGCATATTTTGTACAATATCCATTATAGTTTTGTAAAAAGGGTGAGCATAAGGATTCAGAGTAGCAGCCGTGTTAGTCTGTATTCGCAAAAAGAAAAGGAGTACCCGTGGCGCCTTAGAGACTAACAAATTTATTAGAGCATAAGCTTTCGTGAGCTACAGCTCACTTCATCGGATGCATTTGGTGGAATGCATCCGATGAAGTGAGCTGTAGCTCATGAAAGCTTATGCTCTAATAAATTTGTTAGTCTCTAAGGTGCCACGGGTACTCCTTTTCTTTTTTCATAAGGATTCAGACTATTACATTTCCCTTCAAGAAAGTGTTACAATAGCTGTTTGTCAGAAAGCCTACTTTCAGTTCTACTTCAGTAGGCTTCAGCTGCACTGTTCATTTGGCATGCTCCAGTATTTCATGGTAAAATTCTTTCTGTGGTAGAGTAACTTTGTCCCCAGTAACCTGGACTACTTCCTTTCTTTCACTGTAGATTTTGGCATTTTAAGCCTGATGAAGTTGCCATAGATGGTTCTTTTATGGTAGTTGTCTGAGAGGACACTCTCGTCTTACAATAGAAGAACACACATTAAACAGGGTTAGAAGAAGGCAATAAAGAAATCCTTATAAATTTTCAAGAAGCATGTTGCCAATAACCTGTTAGTTCATATTACTAGGCAGAAAATGAAAAGGAGTACTTGTGGCACCTTAGAGACTAACAAATTTATTAGAGCATAAGCTTTCGTGAGCTACAGCTCACTTCATCGGATGCATTTGGTGGAAAAAACAGAGGAGAGATTTATACACACACACACACACACAGAACATGAAACAATGGGTTTATCATACACACTGTAAGGAGAGTGATGATAAACCCATTGTTTCATGTTCTCTGTGTGTGTGTGTGTGTGTGTGTGTGTGTGTATAAATCTCTCCTCTGTTTTTTCCACCAAATGCATCCGATGAAGTGAGCTGTAGCTCACGAAAGCTTATGCTCTAATAAATTTGTTAGTCTCTAAGGTGCCACAAGTACTCCTTTTCTTTTTGCGAATACAGACTAACACGGCTGCTACTCTGAAACCTAGGCAGAAAATGTTTCATTAACTTGTATTAAATAACAGCATCTCCAATTTTTATTTATTTATCTTTAAACCAAGCTGTATAAACCTAGGGAATTTAGAGTTAAGGTTACACATAAGAAATCCAAACATCTTAAAGTAAGAAATAAACAGTTAAGGCACCCAAACAATCTTACCTCCGCCCTATAGTGATATTATGCAATAACCATACAATTATGATTACAGCTTTTTAATGTTTGTGATCTCAGGTTAGATTAAAGTGATTTTTAAAGACACATTAGATTTTTTTCATCCCCTCCCCCTCTTCCATCACTGTTACAGGGGTATATGTCACATGAACAAGCTTTCACACAGGCAGGACATACCCGCATCTTATTTCTTCAGCTGGTTGTTTACTGTTTGAACATAGATTCATAGATAATAAGGTCAGAAGGGGCCATTATGATCATCTAGTCTGACCTCCTACACAACGCAGGCCACAAAATTTCACCCACTCCTGTGAAAAACCTCACCTATGTCTGAGCTATTGAAGTCCTCAAATCATGGTTTAAAGACTTCAAGGAGCAGAGAAGCCTCCAGCAAGTGACCCGTGTCCCATGCTGCAGAGGAAGGCGAAAAACCCCCAGGGCCTCTTCCAATCTGCCCTGGAGGAAAATTCCTTCCCGACTCCAAATATGGCGATCAGCTAAACCCTGAGCATATGGATAAGATTCACCTGCCAGATACTACAGAAAATTAGAATACATAACTGCTATTCAGAGCAAATGAGATTTTCAGTACACCGTACCCTTTTTCATTTGCAACAAATAGGTATCTTAGAAGTTGACTCTCTAGTTTTAAGAGAAGTACAACATAGAGGAATTTTTTAGCCAGGTACCAGGGAGAAACCCAATTCCTGGCCAATAAACTCATTGTCTTGTCATGGCACTTACATTTTCTTTCCCCTCTCCTGCTGCTTTTGGCAATAAAGAAGACTGAGAATAAAACTGGATGAATGATAGGCTTGCTAAGGAGTCTTGAAACTTTGTGTGTTGGTGCATGTGAAAGTGAAAAGAACCATGCTAAGAGAGGTGAGATGGGAGTGGGGATTAGCGGGGTGGAAGAGAAGGCATTGACTTTTATTTTGGTAAGGAGAAATGTTTTCCAGGAACATGGCGTTATAGCGGGGTGGGCAAACTATGGGCTGGATCTGGCCCACAAGCCATGTTAAGCTAGCCCACGAGATCTGGGGATCTGGGGCTTGCATCGCTTCGGTGCTCCAGCCAGGATGCAGGGTCGGGGGCTGCACCACGCAGCTCTCGGAAGCCATGGCATGGCCCCGCTCCAGCCGGGGCACGGGCCGCTCCACATGACTCCTGGAAGCCACGGCATGGCCCCGCTTCAGCTCCTATGCGCTCCAATGGTCCCCTCCAGTGCTCCAATGGGAGATGCAGGGGCAGTGCCTGCAGACAGGGCAGTGTGCAGAGCCACTTGGCTGTGCCTCCGTGTAGGAGCCAGAGAAGGGACATGCCGCTCCTTCCGGGAGCTGCTTGAGGTAAGCACCGCTTGGAGCCTGGACCTGTGAGCCTCTCCCCACACCCCAATCCCCTACCCCAGCCCAATCCCTCTCCAGCCCTCCAAACCCCTCTCCCAGCCCAGAGCACCCTCCTGCATCCCAAACCTCTCATCCCCAGCCCCACCCCAAAGCTTGCACCCCGAGCCCCCTCCTGCACCCTGAACTCCTCATTTCTGGCCCCACCCCAGAGCCCGCACCTCCCAGTGCCCTCCTGCACCCCAACTCCAATTTTGTGAGCATTCATGGCCCGCCATACAATTTCGATTCCCAGATGTGCCCTCAGGCCAAAAAGTTTGCCCACCCCTGCGTTGTAGGTACCTTCTCACCCAAGATAATGGGCTTACTCATTGGGCAAGTGGGTGTCAAGGGAAACTCTTTAAGCACTAGTCTGTTACAGTGGCCCCGATCTTGGTTAAGGTCTCTAGGTTCTCTTGGAATACAAATAATAATTGCATGTACAACTTCCAAAATCACATCATGTGTCTCACCTTCTCTAGATTTGTGCTAGTTGAGTGTCTGACTGGCTCCTCTCAGGATTCATGGCTAGAGACAGAGGCATGTGTAGTACATGTGTAGGTTCCCTCAATGCAAACCTTTCTGGTCTTGGTTTTTAGGTTGCATGCCTGGGTACAGTGCAGATTACTTAATGTATTGAGTGAGTGGTGTGGAATCGCATTATTCCAACACTGAGTTCCTAAAGGGAAGTTACTTATTCCCACTTCACATGTGGGGAAATGGAAGGTCAAAGATGTTATACAGCTGTGCTGTGAGGTTAAATTAACTGAAATTCATAAAGCATGTTGAGAGCTTCAGATAGAAACTGCTGTATAAATGCAAGGTATTAACACATCATGCATATAAACCAAAGACCAACTAACTTCTTCCCTTTCTAATATACTTTTTTCTCATTTAGGGCTGTGGTACTCTTGTAACCATTTAACCTGTTTATGTGCACAGTAGTTAGGACTGCCTGTGGCTGGAAACTTCATAAACCCAATGTATATATGCATTTAGGCTACGTATGCTCTGCTATACAAATCACTGATGTTATTTAACCATAGTTTTAAATCTCATGAACTCTGGCGTTTAGATGTTTCTGGTTGAATTGGAAAAATAGCCAAGGCTTAAAATGTCAGGTCATATTACAACCTAGCACTAATATAAGAGCGTGAATGAATAGATAACTATGATACTGACCTCGTACATGTATAAAGATTAAGCTTACATTGTGGATGGACAGGGTTGCAGATTTAAGAGTGTTTGTTTGATACCAAACTCTGTTTCTGTTCTCTTTATATATTTAAATACACTTTGAATTTCCTGGATTTTGGCTGTTTTTAAAAAGCCATATCCTAAGATATTGAAATGTACATAAAACTGCAACTCCAGCTTAAAGAAGTACCTTCATTTGGGAATTTAAAAAATATATTGTATGCAGGTTTGGTCTGTTGGGTTGTTGATAGTTCTAATGTTGGAAGTTGGACCCTTTGTCTGTAACTGGTAAACTTTGAGCCGATAGAGGATTATTACTTCATGCATATTGGACTATATGAAATGTCAGCTGGTGTAATGATGCTGGCATTAGTGGCACCCAACTGAGAGTATCAATTCAGGACAAATTATTTAAAGCAGGGCAGTTATAGCCCAAGGCTGGGGTTCCTTTCCATACCAAGGCAAACAAAACCAGCCAAACAGAGAAGACTTTGGTTTTTCCCCACTGGCTAACCATAAGTTACACAAGCAATTTCCTTAGACTCTCCAGTTTCCCAGTATCACCACCAGTGCCACTCGTCTGGGGCCAAATTATTGTGAAAACTAATGCCCCAGTAAAAGAAAAACGGTTCTCCCGATCCCAAAGCACCAAGCCCCAGACCCAGGTCAATATACAAATTAGATCTTATCCACAAATCACGCTGTTGCCAAGCCTTTAGAATCTAAAATCTAAAGGGTTATTCATAAAAAGAAAGAAATATAGATGAGAGCTAGAATTGGTTAAATGGAATCAATTACATACAGCAATGACAAAGTTCTTGGTTCAGGCTTGTAGCAATGAAGGAATAAGCTGCAGATTCAAATCAAGTCTCTGGAGTACATCCACAGCTGGGATGGGTCATTCAGTCCTTTGTTCAGAGCTTTAGTTTGTAGCAAAGTCTCTCCAGAAGTAAGAAGCAGGATTGAAGACAAAATGGAGGAGATGAAGCAGCATTTTATATTCTCTGCCCTGTGGAAGATGACAGCAGCAAGGTGGACCCTGGAGGCACATGGGCAAGCCACATATCCATGCATGACTCAGTTCTTTACAGTCCAACACCATTGTTTACATGTTAGTTTGAATGTTCCCAGGAAAGCTCAGATGTGGATTGGCATCTCCCAAAGTTCAATGTCAGCTATGTATTTCTTGATTGGGCACTTACTGAGAATAGTCCCTTCTCAAGAAGCTGACCAAATGCTTCACTGAGGCTACTTAGAATCAAAGCACATTGATATACAAGTACATAGCCAATATTCATAACTTCACATACAAAAATGATACACGCATACAGATAGCATAATCATAATCAGCAAATCATAACCTTTCCATAGACACCTTACACAACAACCTTTGTACAATATTTGCAGCAAATATATAACAGTGGTTGCAGCAATGATCTATAGGGTCACGGGTTATGTCAGTAACATCACAACTGGAAATCTAGTAATTAAAAATATGACCAAACAAACCCCACACATCTTATTTTTAAATTCCCTTAGATACTATACCTGTTCTGAGTGGAAATGGGGCAGATCTAGTATATGAAAATACCTCTAAGTTTTTTTTATTTTAATTCACTAGATTTCAAATTGACAACATCTCTTTAAGAAAGCTGTAGGTAATGCTGTCTGACTGCCAGCAGTAGGGGAATATCTTATTGTGGGGCAAGTGGGTAGGATCAGAGGATTATTTCTTTAGGGTTTTTTTTAAGGGTTAAATACAGGTTCACT
The DNA here is from genome assembly GCF_009764565.3 of Dermochelys coriacea. Lineage (NCBI taxonomy): Eukaryota > Metazoa > Chordata > Testudines > Dermochelyidae > Dermochelys > Dermochelys coriacea. The sequence continues at coordinate 92,021,412 of NC_050072.1, forward strand.
ACATGGTCTAGCAGATTACTAAAGAGAGATTTTGATAAATCATCAGTACACTTTAGGACCAGACTTCCCGATATTTAGTTTTGTCCCGTGTCCCGCGCTGCTTTTTTTTTTTTTTTTTTTTTTTTTTTTTTTTTTTGCTTGGGGAGGCAAAAAACCTAGAGCCAACCCTCGTGGGGGTGAGCTGTGGCTGCCCCCCATATGTCCCGATATTTTGTTCTTGTCATCTGTTCACCCTAGTACACTTTGCACACAATTCTCTAGTTATGTGGGTTGATAACATTAATAGCCCTATTCTTTTCTTTTCCCATCTCCTGTGTCTCCTCCTTTTTTTTCCTCTCTCTTCCTGTCTTTATTTTTCATTTGACCTAGAACATTCAAACACTTGAACTGTACCAAAGTACTTTTGTGGGCTTCAGAATGAAACAAATTGATATCTTGTGATCCTAGTTAGTTTAGCTCTGTAGCTGGCTCCACTTGTAAAACACTTCAGTACATGTTAATATGTGGATACTGCATGCACCATTAGTCTGTCTGTCAGTTGTCTGCCAGCTGGCCAATGTCACAAACAAAACAGTGTCAGATTGGCCACTTGAGGTAATGCTCCTACAATCTCATGTCTTCTCCCTCCAGTTAGATCTCTGGCCTGGTTTGAATAATCTGAACTTTATAACCCTAGATAAGGTATTTTGTGTAGTGGACCCCCGCCGTAGTCCTTGTAACCAATTCTTCCCCCCTCCTCCCCCTTTTTATGGAAGGAAGCAGAGAAATTCTACATTTGAACATTGGTTGGATAAACTGGCCAGCCACGTGTTAGCCAGACACACACTGGTGGTGGTTCTTGTGAGAAGCCAAGTATTCCCCCCCCCCCCACCCCCAGTTGGTTGCTGGGAAAGAAAATCGCTTCAGGTAAGCGGAGGGGAGCTGCTATTACGCCTCACTGTTTATATTGGTCTTGGCTTGTGAGTGTATGAAAAGTTTGGCGTTGCTTCTGCTGTTGGTTTGGGGTTCTCCCTTTCTTCTCTCGGCATCAGTATCCTACTTGCTTGTGAAGCATCCTATTCTTTCTCTCTTTTTGAATTTTTGATAGTTCCTCCTTTCTCTTCCCCACCCTAAGCCTCCTACAGATCTCTTTATACCTCTTCTGCTGTTCTTCATCAGCTGGCTGTATGACAAAACTGGAAGTTTTGTTACTGCCTGTTACGTTCAAGTGGCAGTGATAATAACAAGCTCTTGTAAACTTGAGGGCTAGTATGCAGCAGAGAAAGTTTCTCACCCACAAATCACAAGAGGATAAGTGCCTTTGTTTTCCCTGAACATAGTTTGTTTGTGTCATGTACTTCAGTGCTTTATAAAAAACACATGGCCTCTCAGAGAACTCTTCTTTGTATTACACTTTATCTCGGATAGGATCACTGAGATTCACTTTATGGTCCTATAAACTGCAACCTTAATTGCTCAGAGGCACCATGAGACTCTGAGGACACTATGTACTTAAAAGGATAGGAAAATTAAGCTGTTAGCATGCTGTGGTTTCTGTCCAAGAAATATTTTCAGGTCCTACTTAAATAAGAATACCAAACACTTTGTTTCTGACTGTGCATCTAGGTTTCTAGTCTCAAAATTAAGAACATGAAGTGGCCGTCAAGAAAAGGAGGTATAGTGTGGCATCTCGAATTTTTTTCAAGAAATTTGGAAAAACTTACATGTTTGGCTCCAGGAGATGCTTAAGCAGGTAGCTTTCTTTTCTGGCCATATTGCGCAAGTTGTTCATGATACATGCATTATGATAAAATTACTGATTTTTCAGTACTTTATCAAAGTCTGTATTCCCTGAGATTTAGCATGATTAAACTATAATTTAGGACCTTAGTACATGCTTACTGTGTTTTCAGTATTCTGTTAATTTTGCTCCACTCCTTAGGCCCTATATGTTGAATTACAAACAGAATTACCTTTTTTTCTTCAATGTAGCGAGTACTCTTTATGAAATCTCTTGTATTCAAAACTTCCAGTGCAGAGATTCTGAGCACTATAATATGGTGGTAGCACTTCATTGTACAGCAAGACAATACATTGCTAATAAGTCTTAATTTTTTAAATATGTTTTATAGGTTATCTGAGATGGTGTATTGAAGAACTAAGTTTTCCAAGATGAACAAAGTAAAAACAACATCTGAGAAAAGGTAAATGCAGCAGTATGTAGACTTCTTGAAGTTCAACCCGTTTACTTTTCCATGTAATAGGTCCTGAGAACTTTACATTTTAAGGAAGCATAATACATTTAAAAAAAAAAAAAAGAGGGACAAAAAATACAAAACCAGTTATGGGAATCCATAGGGCAACATTAATAATCAAACAATTACTGTAACCTCTTCGTATAAAAATAGCTTTAATTTAATTAAATGAATTACTTTCCTTTAAATAGTAACTGATTTGGAATTATTTTCTCACGCATTTATCAGCATAGCGTAAAGGATAATGGATGCTAACACCTTCCTATGTGCATTTTTGTCATATTTGAATGAGACTTAGTATACGAATAAACATTTTCAAAATTGTATTTAATTTCTTTGAAAGAAGAAGTAATAAATTACCACAACACTAAATATTCTGGAAGAAGGTCATATGCAAAGATGCACATGAAACTGCATGCTTACCTTTGTGCATGCAGTTATCCCAACTGTGCATGCAAAAATGGTCATTTGGATACCTGTTATGCGAAATGAAACGATAGTAATTGATCTTGCAAATGCTGTATTGGAAAACTATTGCCTGCGTGTATTTGAGCACATCTCTGGGATTCCATCTCAGAATTTGTCTTGAGTAGCAATCCTTCAAAGCATTGCAGAGCTATGTATATGAACGGAAGCACCAACTTCAGTGGGGCCATATGCATGTACAGAGAGATGTGCTCAAGACTGTCTATATTCTGAACTAAGGGGGTGATTCCCCTGCTCATGTACATACATTTGCGTTGCTCTCATCAAGCTAACACAAGTATAAATATCAGTGTAGCTGCAGTAGCATGGGTAGAGGCAGTAGAGTACTGATTTCTGGCAGGTTTGTACTTGGCACAGCGAAGCCATGTCTCTCCTGCCACTACTTTTGGATGCAGGGCTACACTGCTATTTATATTTGTGCTAGCTCAGTGAGAGCTAGCATGAGTGTGTGTACACGAGCAGGGGAGTCGCACCCTTAGCTAGTAGTGTAGAGGTAGCTTAAGTGGTTGCAAGATCATAGCCTTGACTTGTTTCTTTTGTTTATACCAAGTACCTATGAAGAGGCTTCTGGGCATGGGGGAGGCAGAAATGAAAGCAAGCATACAGGCAATTGTGTATACTACAAAATTTCAACAATACTAAACTTTTCTCCAAGCATTTCAAAAGCAAACCCCCATTCTTTTGGCAAAACCTTTTTTGGCAAAACCTTTCTCAGATAGCAATTTTAGTCAGGCAGGTTTCATGCTCGTGAATGGTTGCTGCTGAAGGAATAAGTGTAATTTTATAAATCACATACATGACACAAATGTACATGTTGCATTACCAAAACATGAGCAAGAGACATTTCTTGCTCCAAAGATCTTACAATCTAATAGAGAGGCAAGGGTGTCAAAGTCAAAATGCTGATCACTGATGCATATATAATATATATATGGCTGATGGCTTAACTCTTGAAGTTTGTATATAAGGAACAGATTATTTCATTATGAAACTATTTAGAGAATTTACAAAATGTCTTATGAATGGAAGAAGCTTAAGACATTTGTAACAGTTTAATTTGGTATTCACTGCAATAGCAAAATCATCTAGCTAGTTTGCTCTCTAGGAAAACTTTCTACCCCTCCAGTGCAAAAAAAATTGCAGGATATTTTACCTTTCAATGTATTTCTCTATAGTATTCCTTTCTAAATCAGAGTATGGATTTGCATGTTGGACCCATATGCCATCATGTGGATTTATCTCAAGCACAGGAGAGATTTCAAGTTCACTATGAGGATATGTTACTTAGTTGTCCACTGCAGCTGTAGAACAGTTCGACATTTGAGACTAGTTCTTGTGGTGTTCCCTGCCTGGGTAGCTAATGAAAGATCGAGCTTTAGAAATGGTCGAGAGATCAATATGCATCCCAGCCAGGGAGTATTAGTTTTTGGAAAGTCAAAACCCATTGCTGAGAAAGGAATTCCTAAACTTGAGTTCCCGCTATGATGGTACCAGGAAAAAGGTATCCTTAACTGGATTCAGCTCAGGCTATATTGGCCTTTTGCATGGAAGGATAATCCGAACTAAACAGATGTAGATGAAGATAATCATTTGTTGTTTGTTTTTGTTTTTTTTAAACACAGTTCATTTTGTTCAGCCATATAACTCAAAACAGATGTACCTCTAGGGATGAATAAACTATGCTAAATACATTGCATATCGTAGACGGTTGGTATTACTGATCTGTCTGCTGCTGTGGTTGTTAGAGGATTGTGAACCTTCAAAGATCAGGGTAAAAAAGATTCACAAGCATTTAATATTGGAACTAGTTTGCATTGGGCTCTGAAATAATAATAAAACAGAACAAAATGCACAAACCCCAAAACTGGGCTTAGAGAAACCTCTCATGAGAAATCTCTTCTAGTAAAATTTGAGTTTGCTGGCTCACTAGTCGTGTGACAAGCAGTTATACTGGGAATGGGTCATATGACTCGGCCTCTCTGATTTTTCCCAATAAGAACGTCTTGATCTCTAAATTCACTGAGTTGCATCCTCAGTGTATACAGATAGAGGAAGTAGAGCAAAATAGCTGACAAACTACAAAAAGTACCAATGACTTCCTCCCTCTGGCTGCACTTCATTCTTAGTGATAAAATTCCTGTAGGAAGTGTCCTAAGCCATTCTAAGATGACATCTAATGGTTGCTATAGTAACTCCTCAAGATTCAATTATCTTTCTGGTCAAGCTCTAGAATTAGATCATTGAGTAGAAACTGAGCAAGGTGTAGGCTGTATTTAGCTTGCAGCATAGGGGAAGTCCTCTGCAGAAGGAGTAATGGATATATGTGAACCCATCATTCCTGCAGAAATACAGTGAGGATGCTTAGACCTCTTGGGAAGTGGGCAGGACTTGACAAATCCACTTACCAGTGGCAAGCAGAGACCTTTCCTTGGTGAGTGGGAAGAACTACGATGTAAACTTCTGGAGAATTCAATCTTTTTTTTAAAAGAAAATTTGTTTATGGCTGTGATGATACCCTTCCAAATGTGAACCAATGCTCGGTTCTCTGTTCTTGACTCTGGAGAGTGAAATGGACAAGAGTGGACAGTTACAGCTTCCCACAGGATTCTGAATGGCAGCAGTGAGGGAGACCAGTTTATCCATTTAATTTAATAGTGGGGTGGTGGTGGGAAGCTACAAGCTGAAGCACAGTCAGGCATTGGCACTATCCACAGGGGGAAAAAGGTGACCCAAAAATAGCAGGCCTGCCCAGCAACAGTCAGTAGCTAGGACACTCTGTCTTGCTGCACCTAGGAGGCTTTAGGGTGGGAGAGGGGAAAATGTGCCTCTGCTCTCTGTTAGTAATCGGAAGGATTCTTGAGTGAGAGAAAAATAGGTCTTACATTTTATCAGAGATTGACACACATGTTTGGAGACCCCAGGCATGGCCAGGAGCAGCATCTTCTGCTTTCCCAGGAATTTTGAGGTACTTGGTTTTTGAACAGTGTTTTCCCTGTGGAGATTTCTGATGGCAGTGTCCTCAGTCTTTCATACCAGCTTCTCTTAATTTTTCTGGTCCTAGGTAAACCTAGGAGGACCAGATTGCCTGAGACAAAGTTAGTGCTAGGTGTAAAAGTAGGGGGAAGATAGTTTCTCGTATGGCTATTTTAAGTAGCTGTGTGTGAATCATACATAAACTGTTGACCTTTTTTCCTGTTTAGTGTATAGTGGTACATTTATTCTTGTGAAGTATTACATCAGAGAGCAGATAAGTAGTCTAAATTGGTCTTCTCTTAATTCGGCCTGAGTGAATATAACTGGTTAAGACGTGGGTTCATGGAGTTAAACTATACCTTAAAAGTTATAAACTAAAGGAGAGTAGGTGGTGATGGGGGGGGGGGAATCTCTAATCCTTATTACTGATAGATTTGATACCCAAAGGAGATGTCTGTAGTGGCTAGGCCCTGGCAAATCTTGGTTCTGATTTTTTTTTTTTTTCCCCCTCCTTTGTCTCTTCTTGTTTTTCTCTACCACAACTGTCAACTTTCTAGGGTTGAAATTTCAGACTCAAAATGAGGTATACAACAAAAATAGAATGAAAGATTCAAATGTTTAATTACTTCAATATTCTTCGTTATCTAGAACGTCATTTTCAGAATTCAGTTTTTCTGTTATTCTGTTATCATAATAGAGGCTATATTGTGGCTGAGATTTTTAAAGTAGTCTAGGTGACTAAGATATCTTCCATTGGTGATGATGAACATTTGTATCTAAATTCACAAGCTGCTTTGAAAACTTTCATCCTACAAATGTTCTCATTTCCAAAGAGGTATATTTGAGTCTGACTTTATGTAACTTGTGATCAGGTACAACTTGAGGTTTACTATGGGACCCAAACCCATAACAACAGTAGGATTCATGAGCTTTTTATCTTTGCATTTTATTGTCAAATACCTACCTTGAGAGCTTCATTTCCAGCACAGCTGATAGCATGAGTCCTAACACATGGTGCTAACACTCTCTTGTCACCCAGGTGTCTGATTTAAAATACCTGTATTCTATCACTGTCTGGCGTTTATGCTTAAATTGTATTTTTTAAAAAATGACCCAAGCAGGATTCAAATCTATGGAATGCTTCCACTAGAGACTAGCCCTCGAACTAAAGTGCCACCGTGCTAGATGGGTATGCACTCTCGACAGATCTTACTAAGTCTACAGTTGGGGTGAGTGGATTATGGCAGTGTGGAGAGGCAGCAGCATGAATGTGTAGAGTGGTTATCACTAGCTGCTGTATTGATTATCTTCCGCCTAGCTCGGTTTGCATGAATGGACATCAGTGAGTTTAGCTGTCATAGAACTATATAGTTCATTCTGGATTCAAAGAATAAGTACATTTTAGATAGGATTTGCTATATTAATAACGAAAAGTTTTTTAGTTTCTGCTTTAATTGTAAAACTCAACTCTGCCTTAACTGTGGAGTCAGGTCCACCTCTACAATAATTCTTTTATTATTAAATCTAGAATCAGAAAGTGAATCATTTTCAAGACTGTTTTATTCAGTTAATGTTCTGAAGATAGTTAAGCTCTTTAGAGTGTTCCTGTTTGGCTGCTATAATGACAATTTCCAGCACCCTTTTAACTCTAGACAAATAAGCCTCTTTTAAACCTTATGCATAAAAATCTTTAAGTATTTCTGAAAGATACTATCTTTTAATGAGAATGGCTTATCCTTTCTAAATCTCTAAAAGCTTCCCATAAGTGTTGAATGAGTATGCTACATGTTGAAGGGTTCTTGTTATAAATAAGGCAAGGTTGCATAGAGAAGTTTTTAGAGACCATATTGCTTCCTGGCCACATGAGGCAAAAATCATGTTTGTTGTAAAACACCTAATGCCTTTACTGGGAGCTGATTAGGATTGGAAGTACAGTGAAGTGAATGAGATTTGCAAAGAGTAACTATTAAAAGTTTTGAGTAGGGACCTTAGCTGTATTACTCCCTCTCATGGGTATGAATACTATGGCGGATGGAGTAATATTTGTTGGATGGTTCGGTTTACTGGCGGATGGGTTGGGGAATGGTCTTGTTTGAGTGCTTTCATCTACTGGAACGTTAGGGGTGTCCTTGTGTTTCGTGTTACAGACCAGAGGTGGGCAAACTACGGGCCACATTTGGCCCGTGGGACCATCCTGCCCAGCCCTTGAGCTCGCAGCCAGGGAGGCTAGCCCCCAGCTGAGGTCCTGGGGGGGGCTGTCAGGGGTGGCGGGTCCCAGGAGGGGGCAGTTGGGGACAAGGAGCAGGGAAGGTTGGATGGTTCGGGGATTCTGAGGGGTGCAGTCAGGGGGACGGGGTGGATAAGGGGCAGGGCCAGGCTGTTTGGGGAGGCACAGCCTTCCTTACCCAGCCCTCCGTACAGTTTTGCAACCCTGAAAGTTTGCCCACTCTTGTTATAGACCCTTGCAACCTGCTTTTGGAGTCCTTGCTCACCTACCGAATTGGCAAATACAGTCATTCAGTGCCACTGCAGGATGGCCGAGAAGGTTCGACAGCATTACAATAAATTTAGCATATAGTGGCCTGGGGATTGGCTGAAGGGGCTTGGGTTTTTTGTTACTTGTTGAATTAGGCAGGGGATTGGACAAAATAAGACCACAAAAGAGCAAGGGTAATGTATTTAATATTAATCACACTACTCTAATTTGTGGTCTCTTCTTTGGTGTACTGGATATGGATTTTGAGCAACTTAACTCTCAATAATTAAGATAACTCTGTTATTAAAATAAAGTTTATGCTTTTCAGGATTACTGCATGTGCTACCTGCAGGAGTAATGTGCATGTGGTATAAGACCTGTCAGAATGACTGCAGGACTGTTGTTACTCCAAATGTTTCTTTCTGGGTTAGACAGGATTTGTGGGGGGGAGGGGTGTTGTGGCTATACTGGTCACATTTGTGTTTTAAATGTAGGATATTTTCCACCCCAAAACTACATTCAAGTATGAGAGTGAGTCATGAGAGACCAAAATGGAAATTCTTTCTTAGTGTACAAGCTGCTATAATACACAGTAGTTTCTAGTCAGGCTGGTTGGATTCCTTTCCATTTTGGATCTAAAATTGTTGAGGATGAGCATTTTTGGAGATTACCATAGAAGCCGTGATATCTGACTGCTGACTCAATGTTCAATTGTAATCATGGGATCATCCTGGGTGATTTCAAGCTCAGTGCATACAGATAGCACTGGATCTCAGTTTTGGATGGGGATTAGAGGTAGAGATATGGAATGAGGGATGTGAAGATTATCTGTTATCATGGAGTAGTATCACCTCCTGTTTTAGTAGCAGTGCTTACCTCTGCCCTGGATGACTAGAGAACTAACTGGATTATGTCTAGGCTTGGAAGGATTACATTTTTATTGATAAATGCTGGTAAATGTCAGTTTAACTGTACCACACAAATTTACAAAAATCCACTAGTAATAAAAATCTGCAGATAGACAAAGTAAGAAGAATGCTTCTTCAGAATTTATTAATTTGATATTCGCTTTGTGTATTTCTTTTGACATGTGGTGGTTAACAGTTACAAAGCTTTAAATTTTTTGAATCTGTCTACTGTCATTAAATAATTGCCTAACCTCCCCTCTGCAGCTTTGAAAATTTAAATATTTAAAAATAATGGATAAACCCCATAATTTTGCACAACTGTGAAAACTTAAATTGATAAAATTCTAAAATGGTTAAAAATAAACATCGATATTATCCATCAGTTTTTTTTGTTTTTTTTTTAAATCAATTTCTAACCATACAAGAAAGCAAAACTAGAACAATTGAGAAGAGAAAGGGAGACTGTCAGATTAAAACTTCTTTATACACTTTTAACTCAAATAGTTGAGAAGATGCATATATTTAGTAATGAAATTTTATGATATAAACTTTAGATTAGGGAGGACATCTTCAAGCAGTTTATATCATTTTTAAGAATAGGTCATATTATTGGACATAAACAAAACTTCCTTTTAAAAGTTACTTTGGTTTTGGTTGTGAAGTTAGAGTTTAGATGTAAGTGAAGAGAAATGAAGTGTGGCTGGAATAAGTTTCCTCTGCTGCTGTAGCATCAAATTATTTCCACAGTAATAAAATACTTGCTGTCAACCATTTTTTTTTCTTTTTAACATTAACATCCAAGGGTAAATTAACAAACTTAATAATAAGGGCAAAACCATTTTATTGCTCTAAACTATGGCTCAAACAATGATAATCCATCAATTTCTTTTTAAACAACATTGACACTATTTTAAAAAAAACTAGTGTCATTCTTTCGTTTTATTGCAAATAGCCAGAACTCACTGTACATCGATTAAAATAAGTTGTCATTGACTACTGTTGAACTGTAATGAAATTTTTTGCTGTGCCAGTTGTTCCTTAGAAACCAGAGTTGTACAGAGCAATGATTTTAATTATGTTTATGGAAATTTTTTAAACATATTTTCAAATGGTGGGGTGAATCTAAAAATGATGAATAAAATCCAATTAGTAATAGTTAGTTATAACTTTGTCAATGACATCTCAAGTATCTTACCTTCATCTTCGTCGAATGTAAGTTGATTTAAGTTGTAGGCGATCTGAACTAACCTTAAGGCATTTAATTAAAGAATATAATTAAATATGGTATGGGGGAGATAATATAAATATCTGGATTAAAGTGCTCCTTATGAAATGTATCTCCTCTTAAAACACCATCTCTTTTATGTAAATGACTAAGTCATCAAGCCAAGCTGTACTTGTGTTGCTCAAAATGAGACAAAACTCTGATAGAATGACACTGATTCTCTATAGTTTCTTCACTTTTATGAACATTATAAAATAAAGACTCTCCCTCCTAATAGTGATAGTCTATTAAATTTTGTGCTGCATTTCTTCCAAAAAAATATTTGCAAAACTTAAGAAACCAAATTGGTTGCATGTATTTTCTAAAGATAAAGCAAATAAGAAATAAAGAATGGGATTGTCTCAAAGTGTTTTTCAGTGTGTATGAGGTAAAACTTAAGGCTGTATTTTTTCACTGTTGTAGATTTATCAGAAAATGCTGAAAGTGAATGTTCGCTGTGGGAACACAGTAGATATCAGTGAAATTAAAACTTTCAGACAGTTGTTGTTTTCCTGCTGCATGTGTGCAGAGTAAAGCCTAACACAAGGATATGAGTGACTACTCAGTCTTGTTGAGGTAGGATAGCAGGAGCTAGGAAGGGATATGTAGATATGACTTCCTCATGGGCTCTCTCAAGCAGAGGCTGTAGACCTGAAACGTTGCTGTGAGGGTGTTGAAAGAAAAGATAGGAGCCCGCTAGAAAGGTGACCAGTATCTCCCAAAGAAAACGGCATTATTTTCTCAGGATAGGGTTGGCTTAGGTTTCTTCTAAGCTTTTTGTCTTAACTCTTCTTTCCTCTCCCTGATGTGGTCATTTGAAGAACAGGCTTATTGTTCAAGCTGTCTGAGGAGGAATAAAAGTTTGGAAGGGGAAAAACGCTCAAGGACTGAAAAGAAAAGTGATCTGCTCCTGTTCTTCTCCATAAACAATAGTCTTTTTGGGGTGGGTGGGCTCTGGTTCTGTTATATTCTTGGGTACTTTATTTCTCTATATCTGGATGATTACACACCCTACAGTTTAGCCAGACTTTGGAGCCTCTGTAGGCACTTTTGTAGACCAGTCTGGCAGACTTAAAAGCCAGGGCTACTGTATAGACAATAAAAAGTCAAAGTAGTTGAAAATGGATTCTAATAGCTGGATTCCCCCTCCTGTGGTAAAAAAAAATGAGAGATGGCCAAGGCGGAAGTAACTGCTTCAAAGACCTTATCCTTTCCTTCTAGTGGTCTCTGGATTTTTTTATTGGGGTGGAGGGTGAAAGTTGTCCCCCTCACTTGTGAAATGAATCCTGGGTGCAGGGGACATCATGGCTTTAGAGCCGAATTGGTTTTCCCCTCCAGCCCCTTCCTCATATTCCTTGAGAGCATGGCTCCACCAGAGATGTGCTTCCCGGGACTTCACTGGTCATGGTTGCACTGGAGGTATCCCTTGACAAGAGGGATCTTAACTGCAGAGGGGGTTCCGTGGAAGATGTGATACAGTCCCAGTTTTATATAGTTGTAGCTATTTTATTATTATAGGTATGAATTTGAAGAAATAAGTTACTAATAACAGTGGATTTGTAATGGTACAAATTAGTTAATTTTTGTCCTGAATTTCCCGTAATCTGATTTCCTTGGGTAATCTCAGTAGTTGGGACGAGCCCTTATGTCCTTGGAAAATAATGGGAGTTTTGCCATTGATTTCAAGGGAAGCAGATATAGTCCCTTTTAAGAATGTATCAAAGACAATACTGCCATCCTCTGTTCATAGCTGTCTTAATGAGTGTGTCATTGGTAGCAGGGAAGAAAAACTAACTTTGAGAAGTAACTAAATAGAGCAAAACGTTCTGTTTTCACTGTAAAATTGTTCAAACACTGCTGATCTAAATCTATTTCACTAAAGAATTAACTTTACATTTAAAAAATGTAACTAATTGGATTTTGCCCTGTGACGTGAAACAAAATATTTTTGTCCTATGTTGAATACGGATTGAAATATAAATATAAATGTCTCTTCCAGTCTTACTAACAATTCTCGGATTGTGGGTCTGCTGGCACAGCTAGAGAAGATCAATTCAGAAACTTTGTTGGTAGAAGCAGACACTGCCAGATATGTTACCTCAAAGATCCTTCATCTGGCTCAGAGTCAAGGTAAATATTTTATTTTACTTAATGTTTTAAACATTGTCCCTGCTCATCTTTCTACGCATCATCCCAAAACACACTCATATACATATATGACTGACACATTTCTGCACTGAAGTTCTGTTGGTGTTTTTCCATCTCATCCTCCAAAAGAATTTCTGTATTCCTGTTTTATGTGAACAAACAGTGAAAAGTTGTATTTATGACTTATCTTTATGTACTTGCATGTTGAACACAAGATTCTTTTATTAGGATAAGTTTCTCCTATCTCAGTTCTTCATAATCTGACAGTTTGCCATATTATACAGTATTTTTGGTCTCCTAAGAGTATTACCTTGTTGCACGAGTAATTCTATCAAAACAAATGACAGTACTTTGGGATTAAAGTACTATTCTACATGAACAGAGATGGCAGAATCAAAGCCCTTTCTTCACTGTCTATAATTTCCATCATAGCTTCTCCTTACTACTGTATTTAGGTGTTCATTTTAAAATATATAAAGAGAACCAAGCCACTTGTATTGTTGCTTAAGAACATGCTATATAGAAATGAATTTTGGTTTTTGTAATTTACTTTAAAAGGGGGAAAAATGACACAAAGACACAAGTACTTTTTCTGCATCTCTTGGCTGAAGAAGAATGTAACCTTGAAGGTCTTGGGGAAAAGATTCTTTCTGGAACCCTAAGAGCACATCCAGTAACACTCTGGAATAACAAAGAAGGAACCTCATTAACATATAAAACAGCTAACTGATCAACATAACTTCCCAGTACAAACAAATCTATTGGAACAGCCTGGCAGACAGAATAGCAAATATCTCGGAGAATGATGTTGAGGTGGCTTTATTTCTCACATGCACTACAATAGAGGAATCTTAGTTCTTTTCTTTCCTTCCTTCCTTCTGAGTTCAGATTCCTCTTGCTCAAGTGCTGTATGATCTCAGTTTATTTTGCTTCTGTCTGAGAGCCGGGTCATTGGTGTCCACAGCAAAGATCTTTTCAGTGTGACCTTTTCAGAAGAATTTAATTTTTTAGTAACTGGAACTTGTAGTCCTTCCTTTTTTTAGGAAGACTGAGGAAAATGTGTGCTAAATCTGCGTTCCTGTTGTCTTCTTTAGATTGTGTACATCAATGCATCATTATTCCAACCTACCATTTTTATCATTCCTTCCCCAGTTCCTCAATACTGCAGGCGAGCAGTCTACCTAGTGGCTTACCTAAGAACATAAGAGGGGCCATACTAGCCCAGTATTCTGTCTTCTGACAGTGACCAGTGCCAACTGCTTCCAAAGGAATTAACAGAACAGGGCAATTATTGAGTAATCCATCCCTTGTCGTGGAGTCCCAGTTTCTGGCAGTCAGAGGCTATGGGGAACCTGTGCCAGTACCTTCTGTGCAGAACCTTCTGCACTCCTCCCAGCTCCCTTACTAGCACAGTCCATCATTCTATCTTCAACTTCCAGTGGCTTTCCTCAGTAACTCATCTGAATGATCTGGGTCATACCACTGGCTTGTCTGCTTCAGAAAAAATCCAAATAGCTAGAATCTTCAGAGAGTCAAGCCTGAATTTCTGTCCTCGCACGCGCATGTGTGTGTGTGCATGCGCCCACCAGACTGTCCTAGTGTAGGTTGCTGTATTTATATGGCCTGCTTGCAGTTCTCCACAGATCAGTGAAGTAAAGAATAATCTAGTGGATCTCACCCTCACCTGTGACTAAATGTTACAATAGAAAAATGTTTTAAGAACTTCCTCCCATGTAGTCATAAAGAAAGGAAGGGTCTTTCTTGACCCTACTTTGACCATTTTGTGACCAATTAGTTGAAAATTCCTGACTCTCATCATCAGCCACTTAGTGCCAATGTACAAGCCAAGTGGCTGCAATACTGCTAAAAGGTAAATATTGGGGAAGACGTGCCTCCCAAATGGTATAGTGGTCAAGCCACTTCTGCAGGGCCTATCTATACAGTGCATTTTCAGACAAGGAAAGGTGCCCAGATAAAAGTCTCTTTCCAATCTCTTTTGGTATCCTACAGTTTCAACCTTGTCTTCAGTGGTATTGTTCCTTAGCCCATTCAAGGTGATCAGGAACTGTCACCAGCAAATAGTTATAAAAGTGTCAGACTTAACTTTTGCCTTCTCCCCCAACAAGGCATCCTGTTTCAAGTTAGTAATACCTTATTAGAATGGTGAAGTCAGATGGGGATCTGGAGGATTAATTATCACTTTTCCCTGGCAGCCTTTTTCATTCTTAGTGTCTCCTAAATTTCTTATGCCTTTTTATATCAAGAACTGGAAGTCTTCTACAGGGAATATCTATGTCAAGATGCCTGAACCCAAGCTATTTCCTTACAGAAAGAGTCTTCTAAATTTCTAAGAGATGCCAAAAGTGGAAGGAAACTATTAAATGCATTTCTTAATGTTGTCATGTTTTCATTGCTACATTTTAAATATTTCAATTCAAAAGATCAGGTACAAATATAAATGAATATTTCAAATGAAGTTCAGATTATGGATATTTTCTTCTGTTTCTTTCAAAGTCATCCTTCCTTAGCCTTGGCCACTATTAGTCCCACTTTAACTTCAGTGGATGTTTTAGGCATCCATAAAGTTCTCAAAAATAATAGCAACAAACTAAATGTTAATGAGCCTTCTGTTTAAACTGTTAAGTCTTTTCCTTGCCTTATTTTCTACTGTTTTACAGAACTCTTGTCTGGACAAGTGACATTTAAATCCCAGAAATAAAAACAAATTATTTAGCAGTTCAGGTTACAGTATTTAGAGCCCCCAGTCCAGAAATCTTACATTTGGATGATTTATTTTACAAACTGTTAATGTTGGAGATGTGTTAATTATTTAATTGTGGCATTGCTTGTTACATGATACAGATTTTCTAAACATACAGGAGGACATAGTGCTTGCCTCAAAAAGCATACAGTGTAGGGTGTGATGGGTTGGATCACAGAAACCCCCTGGGAGCTGCCACCTGATATGCCAAGACTACTTCTGCTCCTGCTTCCCTGCCCTGTGAGCTTAAGACTTCAATGCCCTGCCTGGTTTGAGCCAGACCCGCTAGCCTGCTGCAAACCCAGACCCAGGTCTGAACCATGTCCCCTAACAACTGTAGGCTTAACTGAAAGCAGCTTACAGAAGTGTTCCTGTCCTTGACGCTCAGATGCCCAACTCCCAATCGTGTCCAAACCCTGAATAAATCCATTATACAGGGTAAACTCATAAATTTTTCACCCTCTATAACACTTACAGAGATGCACAACTGTTTGCCCCCCCAAGTATTAATACATACTCTGGTTTAATAAATAAAAAGTGATTTTATTAAATACAGAAAGTAGGATTTAAGTGGTTCCAAGTAGTAACAGACAGAACAAAGTGAATTACCAAGCAAAATAAAATAAAACCCGCAAGTGTAATGTCTAACAAAACTGAATACAGAGACAACCTCACCAGTTCCAGTAAGCTCCCTTTTACAGACTAATCTCCTTCTAGTCCTCTTCCAGCAATGACTCACACCACCTGTAGTTACTGACTTTTGTTCCAGTTTCTTTCAGGTATCCTTGGGGGTGAAGAGGCTATCTCCTTAGCCAGCTGAAGACAAAATGGAAGGGTCTCCGATGGGCTTAAATATACTTTCTCTTGTGGGTGGAGACCCCCTCCTCTCTCCTATGCAAAGTCCAGCTCCAAGATGGAGTTCTGGAGTCACCTGGGCAAGTCACGTGTCCATGCGTGACTCAGTTTTTACAGGCAGAAGCCATTGCCCACATGGTATCTCAAATGTCTCCAGGAAGACTTCTTGTGTAGATTGGAGCATTCCAAGATGCACTGTTTCTTAAGTGTTTCTTGATTGGGCACTTAACTTTGCGAATTCCTTTCTCCAGGAACTGACCAAATGCTCTAGTAAGGTTATTTAGAAATCAAGCCAGTACATGGCCAATATTCATAACTTCGAATACAAAGATGATACAATAGAGACTAACAAATTTATTTGAGCATAAGCTTTCGTGAGCTACAGCTCACTTCATCGGATGCCAATGATAGCTCACGAAAACTTATGCTCAAATAAATTTTAGTCTCTAAGGTGCCACAAGTACTCCTTTTCTTTTTTGCGAATACAGACTAACACTGCTGCTACTCTGAAAGATGATACATGCATACAAATAGGATTAATAGATTCAGTAGATCATAACCTTTACATAACTGTGTTACATGGCATTTGTAGCATAGAACATATTCCAGTTATGTCATATATATTCATAAGCATATTTCCATAAAGCCTTATGGTGGTCCCATAGGTCACATAGGGTCCCAATCCAGGTGATAAAATTAAGCATATGCAGTTTTTGCATAAGTGTTTACAGGCTCAGGGCCTAAGAACTTCATACATAACAAAGATCATCTGTTAATTATGACAAACTTAACAAAATTTCTCCCAAACTGCGAAGGAGGTGTGGTTTTGGGATTTGTTGCCCTGAATACCAAAACCTTAATTACCACTTAGGTGTGGTGTGTTTTGTAATTTGACTTATGGTTGGCATGCCTGTTAGTGGTTGACGTTATTGTAGATGAAATTTTTCAAGCTTTTTCATTAGTTCTCTCATGGACTAACTGGGGGATAGCAAAGAGCAGAGGTTTGAATTTACTCTGTGTGTGTGTGTGTGTGTGTGTGTGTGTGTGTGTGTGTGTGTGTGTTTACTGTTTACATGTACGTACTAGGCTTTTACATATATGGTAGGCTTATATGATAAAGGCTAATTATACTCTGTGTGTGTGTGTGTGTGTGTGTGTATATTAAAAAAAATAAAAAGATGCATTATTGAAGGTGTTTTTCTGTCTTGGTTTTTTTTTTCTCCCCTTCTCTTTGGGTTTTTTACTAGTATTGCTGTAAACTAATACTTTGTAATGAAATAACATTATTCCATGCACTTTGAATAGACTGAAATACATACATTAAAAATAGTTCATCTAGGGGACCTTCATTGACAGTGAAAGAACTTTGTAATGTAACTGGAAAGAAAGGAACTGTGAAGACAGTATAGATGAATTGTATAAAAGAGTAAAAATGGAGGACAGGTATAGCAATGTATTTATTAAAATTTGGGATAAATGATCATTTAACCCAAATTTTAACAAAGGGCCTCATTACACTTAAAGAAAAGGAATTTTTTTGTTACGAGATATGGTTGATATATACATTTATTTATTTATCATATCTTTTGTTTTCTAAACAATCTTAATATGCTTTTCTATTGGATTTATTTATTTATTTTTTATTTTTCTTGGTGCATTATTTAAAGCAGGCACAAGATGCCCACTCATTAGGTAGTTCATTTAATAACTGTTTCATTGGCTATCTTGAATAAAGGGGTTAATTCGGGATGGGGTTAGACTTAAGAACCTCATTTAAAGAAATGTAGGCTAACGTACAGCATTAACAGCAGTATGTGAGACGTATGTTGGAAACATTGTAATTTTCCACACATCAGTGTAACTTTACCTCTTCATAAATTCTCATGCTAGTCTCTTCTCATTTTACATTTTCATTTTGGCAGCTGAACACTAGCAGGTTGATGTTTCTATATGAAGTCACAAATAACCTTATAACTCATTTGCCAATCTGTTTTCTTTTTTGTCTGCTTTGAAAACTAGTGATAGTACATCTATGTTTTGCACTGTTTTAAGAGTCAGTTGTCCTAGATTAAGAAACTGGAGAGAGCTCTTGTCAAAGGCAATGTTAAATACATATCAAAGTAATATTTCATGACTCTCCACCTAAATACTTGTTGCATTGTCAGAGCTATAATTTAAGTATTTAAAGTATGGGAAAAGAATGGCGAATACAAGCCTGTCACAAGTTTGGGGCTTTGTAAGACACAGTACAGTATAAGTTTACTAAGTACTGTTACATTGTGCAATAAAAAGATTAGTTTTAAGTTTATTTTTTCTGGAATTACCTTATTGCCAATATTTTGAAAAGCTTTTGCTGAAGGGAAGAAATGTGCACTAACTGTGTCTGAAAATTAAGCTGATCATTTAAATTTTACAAGAAAACTTGCGTTTAGCTGTGAGTGCTGTTAACCAGAAATTTCTTAATAGAAATCAAATGGTTGACTGATTATTTTGGCTTGAAACAAGTTGGCGATTAAGGAAAACTTGGAGAGTTTTATGAAGATGTGCACTAAGTATACCACGTACATAAGGCCATGAATTCTTGAGTGTTTCTATTAATTGTATATGAAGTGTTCTCATTGCGAAGTCTAGCAAAATAACTTATTTTCTTGCACTTTTTTGGTGACCATAACAGTATGTTGCAATGATCACACGTACTTACCTAGATCAAGTCACTGTCGAGTAAGCATTTTAAAAATTTCATAAGAAAATCCACTCCACAAAACAATGTAATAGAAATTGAAATTTCAGGTGGCTATCATTTGTTTTAGATACACTTGTCATATTCTTTGGTCTGTGCCCCTGCAGGTAACTAAGCCTGAAATTCAAAGTTGAAATATTGGTTTCATCAGGGGAGAGTCTTGTGCCATTCTTGCAATGGAAAATAGCTATCTCTAGTGCTGCAACTGTAAGTTCTATTTTGACTGGTTGGTGAAGGTGACTTTTACAATGGATGGCTGTTCCAGCTGTGCATCAGCCTGATGCACTTGGCAGCTGCTTTTGCTATTTTTTTTTTTTTTGGTAGTCCTTCCATAGTGTCTTAATTGTACAGAGCCTAGTACAATGGGGTCCTTTTCTATGACTAGGATCCTTAGGTTTCTACTCCCTTGACTGCTCTGTTTCATTGTGAGGAAAAAATCCAATTGAAATGGCTCAATTTTTTCCCCTAAAACAAAAATATTTTGGTGTTTCCCATCTGTCAGAATTTCAGAAATTTCGAGTTTTCATTCCAAATAGGAGCAAACTTGTTTAAAATGGCAAAACTTACCATGGAACAGACAGTGAGATTTGATCATCTCTAGCCAACACAATGTTTAGATTTATGGGAGGAGGACTATTTATGGAGGACTATTGGCAGCTGAGTGATATAACCTGTGTCCTCATTGTAAGGGTGATGGGGGTGGTTCCCAACCTCAGTGAAAGTGACACCTGGGCACACCAGACTTGAGGGGGGAGAGAGGATTTTGTGCATGATATGAGGGAGATTAGGAGCAGTTCCTGAGTAAGGGCCACAGTTAACTCTGCAGTGAATACATATGTGCATTTTATGTAATTTTCACTCCCATAAATACTAAGTACTACTTTTTAATGAAACTTTATATTCTGGAGAATCTGTGCAACATTTTTGCAAAAGGATGATTCTGCAGCAGTTTGGTCAGTCATATAATAACAGTATAGATACAGTTTAGAGTTATATAGCTATTTCCATACTAACTCTTTTTTCAGTGGCTCATGG
Organism: Dermochelys coriacea; assembly: GCF_009764565.3. Taxonomy (NCBI): domain Eukaryota; kingdom Metazoa; phylum Chordata; order Testudines; family Dermochelyidae; genus Dermochelys; species Dermochelys coriacea. The sequence continues at coordinate 92,041,292 of NC_050072.1, forward strand.
CTTTCAGAATTTTAAATTGGGGCTGTTTTTTATAGGTTGGCTTCTCTCTGAAGTGAATGTTTGTTTGGTTTTGGAAATAATTGATTAAAAGCGGTTCAGCTTGTGATGGGGGTGACCTGACCCCTTAAAATCAGTGGTTTCTAGGGGTCAGCCCACTGCCATCATGTGGTGTGGTCATTTAAGATTTTGACAGGTCTGATATACAACCTAGGAGAAATTGGGCGAGAGGAAATGGTCTCAGGAGTAAGTAGTATTTCAGAGGAAACCCCATTACTGATTCCTTTAAAGTCTTGGGACCAGGAGCTTGGCAGCCAGGGCAAGACAAAGCTCCTATGACTCCTGGAGCATTGGAATGAGTTTTGGGAAGGGGATCAGCACATATGCTGCCACCTCCCTCCTGGCAGGCCGGACATCAGCAGGAGAAGGCTGGCCTGCTAAGCCCTCCAAGATGGAAGACTAAGTGGGGAAAAGGTCCAGCTGAAAGTAAAGCTGGCTAGGGTCCTACAGCTGATCTAAATCACAGCCTGATCTCCAGGGAGAAGGGCTGGGGGGATTCCTGTCTGAAGGAGGTACCTGCCTCCTGTCATTACCTCAGCTCTGAGAGGGGGCCTGGGGGGAGCTCCTGTCTTAGGGAGGGAAACCAGTAGGACTGTTTGAAATACGGCCCAATGGCTGCCATAGAGGCCGAGGAGCCACCAGGAGTAGTAGCCTAAAGCAACAGGGAATCAGATCTTCTGGAGGAGGTGACCCACCATGTGTGACTCTGAGGAATGATCTGCAAGTGACGGATGGTAGGAAACAGGCCAGGGACAGAATCCAGTACTGCACTCATGGGAGGTACAAAGGGAGGGCACGTACCTCCCCACGTGACCCTCCTTGTGACTCCTCCCTCCCATCCTGGGGCTCTGCCCATCTCCTCTGACACTCCCTTACCTGTCTAAAATTTTACAACTTCATCTGTTAAACAGAGAATAGTGTAGCTGAAGTCGGCGTATCTTAGATCGACTTAGAATCACTTATTTCACGTCCTCGCGGCGCGGGATCGATCCCTGTGGTGGAATTCTGGAATCGACAGCAGAGCGATCGGGAATCGATTTATCGCATCTATGCTAGACGCAATAAATCGATCCCTGATAGTTCGATCACTACCTGCCAATTCAGCGGGTAGTGTAGTCGTGGCCTGAGTATTGCTCTCCGCCAGGCACTAGGAAAGCAAAGATGCTACGCCTTCTGGGCTTGATGGAAAAGAGACATAGAATCGTGTGTGCCATGTACGTCTTGATAGAACTACAGCCCAAATTGTTTTGTTGTTTTCCTCAGCATGATATACAGGAGGGGCAATCAAAATCTCCTGGCTGAACATGCGTGATAACTGTGTCTGGACAAATAAACGATTGATCAAAATCACATTCTCTGATCTCTTGGGGCCAAATTCTATTCCCATTGAGATCAAAAGGAGTTTTGCTATTGAAGTCAATGGGAACAGGCTTTGACATTTGGAGAGGAAAGAACAAAACCACTCAAGCAAGAGCTATGTTGCTTACACAACAGGTATCGAAGGCTGCTAACTCATGTGAGAAAGTCAGCAGACATCTGATCTTTGTCCATTGCAAGGGAGAAATCAGCAATCAATGAGGCTAGAACAGTCTCTGTACCATATCCAACTCATAAGTACATCTGCAAAGGATCAAGGAAATATGAAGGCTCCAGATTACCTTAAAGTCCTCAGTCCTTTGGTTAGAATGCTTCCATTAGTATATGTTCATAGTTGAGAGGCTGGAGCAGGAAAGAGGCCAAAGCAGGAAAGAGGCAAAATGGATATGTTTCCACGCCAGGGCTTTTAGCTTCTGCCAAGTGCCAAGTAAAGGGAATCTGTTCTTACTGTGAAACGTTTTGGAGTCACATGGGAAAGTTAGATGTCCATCAACCCCACCCATATTATAGTTAGAACATTCACAAAAAGTCCATTAAGAGGAGACAGGAGTTTTCCAGGGTCCATTGTGAGCTAAGTGTTCCTTAATGGGCCATTCAACTTGACTTGTCCCTTCATGTGCTAGCTAAATACCTTGAGGGCATTACCACAGGAGTAAATATGTAATTAAGTAAACATAGCTAATAGTCATAACTTCAGATACCAAGATGAATATACATGCATGTATAGTCATAAGTACCAACTATTTCACTTACATGACTATTCCCAGAAGAGATTCTGAAAAATCACACCATGTACCTGAGATCCTATGTGCCAGCACCATCCCCCACTGGAGTTTTATCATCTGTTATGTAACATCAGAGATGGAGCCAGTGACGTGACTCCATTTAGCTTAAAAGGGCAAGGTTAATTTTTAGCTGTTCAGGTGTGACTGCACCTTTAGTCAGTGAGGGTATACTGGCTGGCACACATTCAAGTTAATGGTCTTCAGTGTTCATTTTCAGTTAACTTTTTAATGTTCATAAACCTGGTGTGTGCTGAGTGGTCGAAAGCATAACACAGGCTTTTAGGTTTGCAAATCTGTGAACATCTGCCTCTTTGAGATTTTTTTTTTTCTGGTCAAAGAAAAGTGGAATCAATTAATTGTTTAGACTGAAGGTTGGGGAATGAAACCTATTTATATTTTGTGTTGCCCTTCATAATAAAATGGTATTGTCTGAAACTTTTGTTGAATGTAAGGATTACATACTTCACTTGTGGATTTGCCTATTAAATTAGTGATTATTCATAGAAATCTATTCTGTTACGGAAAGCATAGTGATATGTAATTTCCAGTTTAGATGTGGCCAGCCAGTGTAGTATGATCCTGATCTTTTATTGGTTTTATTATATTAGCTACTTTCTTGTCAGAGCATTTGTTTTCATTAATTGGTTTTCAGCACTTTTGAGGCTGAAATGTCTTTTGTTCAACTGATCATAGGGCATGAAGCATCTCTTCTCATACATCTGCATTTATCCCAGCACGCTCAGGGTATTGGTGGGGAAGTATGAAAAAAGCAGCCAATTTTAGAAGCAGGCAGAAACTGTTTTGGGTGTGAATGATTGCACTTAAAATGACATGGATAGTGATTCTGATTATTTCTCTATAGTGTCAGTAAATACAAGCTTAAGAATGTTGCCTGTTTTCCTTCATCTTGCTCTGATGTTGCAGTTGGAAGTGAGGCTTCAAGGTTTGGCTTCTTGATTACTTGATTTTGCCTCACCTAACGTGAAAAAGTCAAACCAAAATGAACTGGTACATATCCAAAGAAAAGCTCGATTTGCCTTCCATGGCTCTGTGCTCATGAGAAAGTAGATGTGCAAAAATAGTACAATAAACTCTCGTGAGCTGTTTTATGCAGTCTGGTGCCCATCCACAAGCAAACCAGAAAGAGAAACTTTATTGGGATTATATATCGATTTGTTTTGGCAGTTACATGAATCAGGTAACCTAAACCAGGCGATAAGGGAATCAGATCCTGAAAATGCCCATATTGAAGTACTATTTGCAAGTCTTAGGATAGCAATAATTGCAGAAAATGTGTGATGAGTGAGGTAAAATTAAATAACATACATTTTACTCTTTTAATAAGGTGGAGAGGGAATCATAGGCTGTGGGCTTTCAGTGTCTAGCTCCATAAATTAATATTGTTCATGTACAGAACTACAGCTTCTTCTTTCACCCCCTTTTCTTTTTCAAATGTTGGCATTACTGTGCTGTAGCACAGTAAACAAGATTGTATCTGATATGTTAACTCCCAACTCCTGCCCCCTAAAAATCTGTCTTCCCTCCTCTTTCCTTGCCTGGAATAAGGCTGCTATATAAAAATGGCAGGAAATTGTTCTGGAAATCTCAAAAGCTGACTTTCTCATGAAATTTCCAGAAATTCCTGTTACTCTTACATGAGTCAGAAATATTGCACAAGATACCTTTCTTTGCAGTATTTTGCCCAGAACTGTGGTGTGTGGAGATATACGTACACTAAAAGAAAAATGTTAACCAAAATTAAAAATAAATTCAAAAGTAGTTCAGATTTTCTTTAAAAATAGGCAATGGTATGAATTCATTCCTACTGTATCTAAATCAATTTGTTCACCCTAATTTTCATATGCTTTTGTACGCTAAGTGACTTTTGTGTGTGCAGGGTTTTTTCCCCATAAGTTAGATTTTTCTGAATGTGGTATCCATTTTTTATGTTCAGAAATTGCTCAACTAATTTTATAATATCCTTTGAGGGGGAAAAAAATAATCTCTTGGACTTTCAGAAAAAACCAGGAAGGAAATGACTGCCAAAGGTTCCCCAGCAATAGAAATTATCCTCTCAACATTAGAGGTAAAGCATCTTATTTATGTACATGTGTATGTCCAAGTTGTATACTTTATAAATATCAGACTTCCGATTTTTCAATATTTAATTTTCTTGGCCTTTTCTGCTACAAAAAGATACTTGTCCATGGTCTTGATCATTACATGATATCTAAGGCCTTGATTCAGCAAGTTTCTTAAGAACATTCAAAGGAGCCACACTTGTACTTTAAAGTTAGGCTATGTTTAGGTGCCTTGCTAAATCAAGGTCTAAAAATACATAAGTCAAGTGGTTTGAGTTGCAGTAGGAACTCTGAGAAGTGTCAATCCTGATGTTAGAATTTTAACCAGAAATATACAAGTTTCTTAAAATATGAAAAAATAACCTGAAGTATTTACCAAAGAAAATATCTTTTTACAAGTGAATTTCAAGGCAAAATACATCTGCTTGTTTTGGAAATGTCTGTGGATCTCAAAAGTTGGAGAATTTGGACAAATATATAACTACAGCTGGTTTATTTGGGTATAAGCTTTAAGTATGTTAACGACTGTGAAGCTTGGAAGGAAAGGCATGTGTGACTGTGGAAAATAAATGTAATAAGGTACTCCCATTTATAAGTCTTGAAACAAAATCTATTACTGTTACAAATTAAGCAAGGATGCATCTGTGTCCAGTATGCTGTATTTGTTACCAAAACTAAAAGAATATTATTTAATTTCAGAATACAAGAGATCTTCAGACTACTCTAAATATATTAAATATCCTCATTGAATTGGTGTCAGTTGGTAAGTTTTAATCAAGTGGCAATTTTTTGTGTACTTTGTGCAAATTGTTATATTTTTTCAAAAATGAATGTTTGAAAAATTAAAATAGCTGATTTACATAATTTTATTCTTCTCAGATTAAAAATGATCAAAAATCTAATTTATGCATGTCTATAAATGTTGAATAGTGCCAACGCTGCTTGGTGTATTGCAAATGGATATGAATAAAAGGCTAAATAGCTAGGTATCTTAATATTTTTTAATACTTCTGATTATTTCTTTTTTTTAATTTCAAGGTGGTGGTCGGAAAGCAAGTGTCTTAGTTTCTAAAGGAGGGATGCAGATCTTATTGCAGTTACTTTTGAGTGCCGGCAAAGACTCCCCACCAAATGAGGACTTAATGGTGCAGCTTCATTTCCTTCTTGCAAAAATTGGTCCAAAAGGTAACCATAATTATAACGGTTAATACTTTGTCCATGTATAATATCCTTCAAGGGATGATCTCATTGAACTTTAAAAGATTGTTTCATCACAGATACTAGGTAACTCTATCTGTTCTATTCTACATTGTAACAGTTTTTATAGTGTACTCATCACTGTAGTGGTTGCTTAATGCACAACTGGAAGACTCTTCAAATGACTACACACCTGTTACATCTTGTCCATTTACAGTTGGATAAACAAAGACAGAGGGAGATCAAGAATAATTTTTTTGGAAGTGTTGATTAATTTAGGGTACCTCAAATTTGGAGTGCCCAACTTGATATTTAGGGCCTGATTTTGGAGGTGTTGAACCTTTCAAGACGGGCACCAGCGTACTCAGCATTAGTGGATGAAGGCATGCATGCAGACAAGAATGGAAGAAGGAAACAAAGGGAATGGTGAAATGGAGTTCATTATGCAGAGGAGAGGGGTAGAGATGTAGAAATAGCATATCTGTTGTCGCTTCTGAATTAAACTTATTTAATTACAAAAGTAGAATAGTTTAGCTTCAACATCAAATTCAGTGATTTTCTTTGTTTTTGATTTTGTTCTATTTGTTACAGATAAAAAATTCGGAGTAAAAGCTAGAATCAGCGGCACACTAAGCATATCTCTGAATTTGGTGAAACAGAATTTGCAGAACCACAGGTTAATACTGCCATGTCTTCAAGTACTAAGAGTATACTCAACCAACTGTAAGTATTGCAAAGCAATCTTTTTTTCTCTTTTCTATACAATGCTGGGTAAAGTATTTGACATGTTTAAAATGGAGAATTTAATTTTTTGTTTAATATTACATGATTATAGTGACCATTCTTTTCTGAAGGCTTTTTACTACTTTTAAGTGTGCCTCTCGAGCCCTTGATCGGAGATATGAATTCAGCAGTGTCTGTTCGGCCCCTTCACATGCCCTGTGCCACCTCATGCCGGATACTAAGATTATATGGGTGGGTGCAGGTGAACAGCCATTAGTTCCTTTTCATCCGCCTCAGCTTGAGATGGAGCTTTAGTGTGGCAGCCTTAAGCTTGCCTTGGCTTTTCTAATATTTCATTAGTGGTTAAGATAGTTTTTATAGTTGTCAGTTGTTTGTATAGTTAGATATGTAGTGAAAGGATTGTTTGACTCCTGTTTCCCCTGGGAGAGACTTACTATTTTCCTGGCAGGGCATGCCTGTCTTGTCAGGTTTCAAATGTTGTCTCTCCTAATGAGAGGCTATAGCTTTGAGTGACCACCCCTCTGTGTGTCCATTGCTTGGGAGAGTCCCACTTCTGCCTGGCTCTTGCATCCAGGGCAAGGACAAACGGGGGCATTAACTTCAGACAGCTACTGCTGGAACGCACTCTTCAGCCAGTTACTGAGTCCCATTCGGAGACCACCTCTCTTCCCCCGCCCCCATCAGACAGAGGAAGCCTGCGCTAGATCTGTGAAAGGGAAAACTTTGATAGCTTCAAGGAAGGCTCACCTTAAGGAGCCAACTCTGAAGAAATCCCATATTCTCGGCGAGGTCTAGAGTCGCTGAAGTGTTGACCTCTCAACTCACTACTGTTGAGTGAAGGACTCCTCTTCCAGCACTGGTGGGGCTGCAAAGTCCCGGAGCATGAAGGAGAGACACAGCTCTGATAGGGCCTCAATACCTTCTGCCAGCATGGTGGGCAACCATAGACACTGGGGACTGGTACAGGCATGCAGCATCCTCTGCACTGAGCAAGCAACAGCACCAGATGCCATCAGTGTCTACTTCAGTATGTCCACCATTCGTGGAACTGTTGGCTTCGCTGACTGTCGCATAGGCCACTGCATTAGTGCCAGTCCCTTACATGATACTGTGAAGGGTTGGGTCCCTCAAGACTGTTACTAGAAATGCTGGGATACCACTGAGAACAAAGCCCCCTGCCAGAGAAGGCTTCCCTCTACTCACGTCTTGCTGAGCTAGACACACCAGTTGGCTACAGCACAGACCAAGAGATTGGGCCACACTCCCCTGCAGTTTGCAGAAACTAAAGGTTCACTTAACCCAGGGGCTTCTCAGTTAACACGGAGTTTCCCAGCACCCAGTATTTTGTCTTTCTGGGAGCCTAAACCCCAAATGAATCCATTTCACTCTGTATAAAGCTTATACAGGGTAAACTCATAAATTGTCCACTCTCTACAACGCTGATAGAGAGATATGCACAGCTGTTTGCTCCCCCAAGTATTAATTACTTACTCTGGGTAAATTAATAAGCAAAAGTGATTTTTATTAAGTATAAAAAGTAGGATTTAAGTGATTTCAAGTAATAGACAGAACAAAGTGCCCAATCAAAGCAGTTTGCCTGAAAGGGGATTGTGTAGGAATCTGCTTGATGAGCCAAAGGTGATTCTGGATGTAAGTAAAATTCAGGAGTTCGTAGTGGCTCAGCAGAGGAATGCTTCTGTGGAGCAAGGTAAAGATGAACTGGTGCTTAGAAAGATTCCTGAAAGAACAAAAAATTTCAGGCTAGTCTTTGCAACCAGTTTGCTGCAACTGAAGGGTGTGAAAGTGATTTGATTAAGGCAGTTTGAGTTCCTAACAGCCAGAAATTTTCTGTTTGTGAATGGATCCACTGACTTTCCTTTTGAAGATCCAGTGTGGATCGCTTTGAGAAACTCTCGGATGGAATGAAAATTGTTAAGAAAGTTAAACAGCCCTATAACCAAGTGGTTGTGCTTGACCAGTTTGTTGGGAAAACAGTGTTGTTGGGACAGAAATGTCTCCAGGTAGTTTCTGTGAGTGAATGATCTGTGACTCAGGTGCAGAGAGAGGACTCGGTAGCGGAGTCTGCAGACCAGGACAGCGGTGAAGTTAATATCTTAAAAATACAGGGGAGGGCAGGTATACTCTCTTCTCTAAACACTTTGGATATAACTTGTAGTCTCTCAGTGGACTTAACATCTGATTCCATGTGGAAGCAGAGGTTGGTAATGGAAGGAAACCAGAGGTTGGTAAAGGAAGGACAACAGAACTTTGAGTCTAACTTGCTAGTGAAAATGGAAGGTATCTCTTTAAGACAAAGTCCAGCCTTGAAATTGATAACAGTTAAGGATTTAAAAACTAGTAAACAAGCTAGTGTGTGTGTTGATGCACATTACCTGGCTAACCAAGGGGGGGGGGGGGAAACTTGCTAATAGCTGTTAGCACAGAGATCACACTCAATCAGCCAGTGAATTCTGTTAAGCAAGAGAAATCAGGGTTTAATCCTACAGGACAAGGAGGAAAATGAAAACTTATTTGTGGAAAGGGAAGCCACAGGGTAACCCTAAAATGCCAAAACCCCAATGGGATTGAGCCAAAATGTGAAATGACAAACATGATTGTAGATGGACACTTGCAATGAATTTGTTTATTGCTAATGGTAATTTTGTAACTCATGTGTTGCTAATACCAAGAATTGTAAAAATATACAGAGTAACTAATCTTTTGGAAAAATCTCCTAAACACATTAAGAGTAATGCATAAGAACACACTTTATGTTAAAAGACCTTGTGGTAGGTATCACAGGAGTTCATATATACTATACAGATGTACTATGACAGGTTTCAGAGTAGCAGCAGTGCTAGTCCGTATCCGCAAAAAGAACAGGAGTACTTGTGGCACCTTAGAGACTAAAATTTATTAGAGCATAACATTTATTACAGCATAAGCTTTCGTGAGCTACAGCTCATTTCATCAGATGCATAGAATGGAATAGATAGATAGATAGATAGATACACACACATACAGATAAATTGGAAGTTACCATACAAACTGTAAAAAGAAAAGGAGTACTTGTGGCACCTTAGAGACTAACAAATTTATTAGAGCATAAGCTTTCGTGAGCTACAGCTCACTTCATCGGATGCATTTCCGATACAAACTGTGAGAGGCTAATTAGTTAAGATGAGCTGCTATCATCAGGAGAAAAAAAAACTTTTGTAGTGATAATCAAGATGGCCCATTTAGACAGTTGACAGGAAGGTGTGAGGATACTTAATTTAAGGAAATGGATTGAAGATGTGTAATGACCAAGCCACTCCCAGTCTCTATTCAAACCCAAGTTAATGGTATCTAGTTTGCATAGTAGTTTAAGCTCAGCAGCTTTTCGGTGGAGTCCGTTTTTGAAGCTTTTCTGTTGCAAAATTGCCACCCTTTAATCTTTTACTGAGTGGCCACAGAGGTTGAAGTGTTCTTCTACCAGTTTTTGAATGTTATGATTCCTGATGTCAGATTTGTGTCCATTTATTCTTTTGTGTAGAATCTGTCTGGTTTGGGCAGTGTACATGGCGGAAGGGCATTGTTGGCACATGATGGCATATATCACATTGGTAGATGTGCAGGTGAACGAGCCCCTGATGGCGTGGCTAATGTGATTAGGTCCTAAATGATGATGTCACTTGAATAAATATGTGGACAGAGTTGGCATCGGGCTTTGTTGCAAGGATAGGTTCCTGGGTTCGTGTTTTTGTCGTGTGGTGTGTGGTTGCTGGTGAGTATTTGCTTCAGTTTGGGGGGCTGTCTGTAAGCGAGGACTGGTCTGTCTCCCAAGATCTGTGAGAGTGAGGGATCATTTTTCAGGATGGGTTGTAAATCTTTGATGTGTTGGAGAGGTTTTAGTTGGGGGCTGAAGGTGACGGCTAGTGGCGTTCTGTTATTTTCTTTGTTGGGCCTGTCCTGAAGTAGGTGACTTCTGGATTCTCTTCTGGCTCTGTCAATCTGTTTTTTCACTTCAGCAGGTGGATATTGTAGTTGTAAGAATGTTTGATAGTGATCTTGTTAGGTGTTTGTCTCTGTCTGAGGGATTGGAGCAAATGCGGTTGTATCTTAGAGCTTGGCTGTAGACAATGGATCGTGTGGTGTGTCCTGGATGGAAGCTGGAGGCATGTACGTAAGTATAGCGGTCAGTAGGTTTCTGGTATAGGGTGGTGTTTGTGACCATCGCTTATTAGCACAGTAGCATCCAGGAAATGGACCGCTTGTGTGGACTGGTCTAGGCTGAGGTTGATGGTGGGATGGAAATTGTTGAAATCCTGGTGGAATTCCTCAAGGGCTTCTTTTCCATGGGTCCAGATGATGAAGATGTTATCAATGAAGCGCAAGTAGAGTAGGGGAGCTAGGGGACGAGAGCTAAGGAAGCGTTGTTCTAAGTCAGCCATAAAAATGTTAGCATACTATGGGGCCATACAGTGCCGCTGACTTGAAGGTATATATTGTCCCCAAATGTGAAATAGTTGTGGGTGAGGACAAAGTCACAAAGGTCAGCCACCAGGTTTGCCGTGACATTATCGGGGATACTGTTCCTGATAGCTTGTAGTCCATCTTTGTGGGGAATGTTGGTGTAGAGGGCTTCTACATCCATAGTGGCCAGGAGGGTGTTTTCTGGAAGATCACTGATGGATTGTAGTTTCCTCAGTCCACATAGCCAGACAGTCCTGCTGTCAGGGTGCCAATGTCTGAGATGATGGGGTGTCCAGGATTCCCAGGTTTATGGATCTCGGGAAGCAGATAGACTACCCCTGGTCGGGGTTCTAGGCATGTGTCTGCACAGATCTGTTCCTGTGCTTTTTCAGGGAGTTTCTTGAGCAGATGGTGTAGTTTCTTTTGGTAATCCTCAGTGGCATCAGAGGATAATGACCTGTAGAATGTGAAGTTAGAGAACTGCCTAGCAGCCTCTTGTTCATATTCCAACTTATTCATGATGACGACAGCACCTCCTTTAAGAAAAGGAGTACTTGTGGCACCTTAGAGATTAACAAATTTATTTGAGCATAAGCTTTCATGAGCTACAGCTCACTTCATCGGATGCATTCACTCCTTTGTCAGCCTTTTTGATTATGATGTCAGAATTGTTCCTGAGGCTGTTGGATGGCGTTGTGCTCAGCACGGCTGAGGTTATGGGGCAAGTGATGCTACTTTTCCACAATTTCAGCCCGTGCACATCGACAGAAGCAACCTATGTAGAAGTCCAGTCTGTTGTTTTTGACCTTCAGGAGGAGTCCACGCAGAATCCTTCTTTTTGTAGTGTTGGTAGGAAGGATTCTGTGGGTTAGCATGTTGTTCAGAGGTGTGTTGGAAATATTCTTTTAGTCGGAGACATAGAAAATACGATTCTATGTCACCATAGAACTGTATTATGTTCGTGGGCCTGGAGGAACAAAAGGAGAGGCTCCGAGATAGGACAGATTCCTCTGCCGGGCTAAGAGTTTAGCTGGAAAGATTAACAATATTGATGGGTGGGTTAAGGGAACCACTGTTGTGGCTCCTTGTGTCATGTAGTAGTTTAGATAGTTTAGTGTCCTTTTTCCTTTGTAGAGAAGCAAAGTTTGTGTTGTAAATGGCTTGTCTAGATTTTGTAAAATCTATCCATGAGGAGGTTTGTGTGAAAGGTTGTTTTTTTTATGAGAGTATCCAGTTTTGAGAGCTCATTCTTAATCTTTCCCTGTTTGCTGTATAGGATGTTGATCAGGTGACTTCGCAGTTTCTTTGAGAGTTTGTGGCACAATCTCTCGACATAGTCTGTGTGCTATGCAGATTGTAATGGATTTTTTACCTTTAGTCCTTTTGGTATGATGTCCATCTGTTTGCATTTGGAAAGGAAGATGTCTGTCTGTCTGTATCTGTACGAGGTTTTTTTCATGAAGTTGATGGATTTCCATTCCATACAGCTAAATTCAATGCCTTGCATAATTACATTAGGCACGCCATCAGGGGCTCGTTCACCTGCACAACTGCCAATGTGATATATGCCATCATATGCCAGCAATGCCCCTCTGCCATGTACATTGTCCCAACCGAACGGACTCTACGCAAAAGAATAAATGGACACACATCTGACATCAGGAATCATAACATTCAAAAACTGGTAGAATACTTCAACCTTTGTGGCCACACAGTAAAAAAGGGTGGCAATTTTGCAACAGAAAAGCTTCAAAAACGGACTCCAAGGAGAAACTGCTGAGCTTTAATTACTGTGCAAACTAGATACCATTAACTTGGGTTTGAATAGAGACTGGGAGTGGCTTGGTCATTACACATATTGAATCTATTTCCTTAAGTATCTTCACACCTTCTTGTTAGCTGTCTAAATGGGCCATCTTGATTATCACTACAAAAGTTTTTTTTTCTCCTGATGATGATAGCTCATCTTAACTAATTAGCCTCTCACGGTTTGTATGGTAACTTCCAACTTACCTGTATGTGTATCTCTCTATCTGTCTTACTAAATGTTCTATGCATCCGATGAAGTGAGCTGTAGCTCACGAAAGCTTATACGCTAATAAATTTTAGTCTCTAAGGTGCCACAAGTACTCCTGTTCTTTTTGCAGTTATAGTATGGACCACTTGATAACTGATGAATTGGAGTCCTTGCTCCTCATCTCAAGCATCTCTCAGTAGCAAGACCCTTCTCTCAGATCCCACAGGACTCTCCATGGTTGTCTGTGTGTGCTCCCCCTTTGAGTGAGATGAAGGAGGATGAAGGAGACTTCCAGTCAGTCTCTTCTGTTTTTGTTCAGGATTCTCCAACATATCCCTTCAGGAGCCCATTCTCTGAAAGTAATAGGAAAGATCGGGGTCATTATCAGGGATGCATGTCACTCCCACTTCTGTATGGGTCCAACCCAGTGGCTATTCTGGAACCCATCTTCAGTTCTGGACTCTTCCATCAGGGGATCCTGCTTGGAAGTCATCTGAAGTGGAGAACCCACGGAGACACTAGTTGAAGAAGGAAAAAGAGGTTATTCACATTGTGCAGAAACTGAGGTTCTTCAAGATGTGTCCCCCTGTGGGTGCTCTACTACCTGCCCTCCTTCCCCTTTGCTTTGGATTGTTCGTTAAGACACATTTGGGTTGAGCAGGAACTGAGGGTAGCTCGCCTATATAGCCTTAGTATCTGGCATAAGGAGGCATAGGGCGCATGTGCAGGCCATACGAAAAACTCTGATCAGGGGCTTGAGAGATGCATGTGCACCTGATGTGGAGCACCCATGGGGGGGGGGTGATGGTGAGACACTCAGCGTGAATAACCACAGTTATTGTACAAAGTAAGCAACCATTTTTTTTTCTTTCTGTACTCTCTTAATGTTCAAAAACAAGCAGCACCAGCAGTGCTGTATATGTGCCCTCTGTGTGCTATTGACATCTGATATACAACTTTTTGAAAAAATAAGTCAATAGAATTTGCCCTGGTGAATTTTTTCAATATACATTTATGTTGATATTGAATAATTTAAAACAGTGCCGATAAATACCACCTTTTTAATAAGCATTTATATTGGCTTAAGCATTTTCTTAACTACACGTGTGCTCGTAGTTCCCTGCCTGTATTTTATTATAACTCATTACTTCATAGTTGCTGCTATTTTGAAAAATTCAGTGCCAAGCAGTTCCAAAATTAAGAGCCATATAAGGGTTTTTTTTTTTTCTTTCGTAGAGAAGATTTGTATTTACTTCAAAAACTTTTCCCTTTTACTGACTGACTTGATTATTTTAGAGACAGTGCCATAATATCAGAGGAGTGTGTCCCCCTCACTGTCTAATTCACTGTTTCTACAGGAAGTAGAAACCTAGATGACTGACTAGTTTGGTGAAAACATTGCAGTACTTATAGTGCCAGTACTAACAGTGTGGCCTTCCAGGTAGATGTTGCAAGAGATGCAAACAACCTTGGGATCATTTTGGACTTGCGCCTTCTGAGGAGTCAGTTTGCCAGGCTGCTTTTGAAGTTTTTAAATCTTTGGATTCCATTCCCAATGCCTGTTTTAGCACAGACAATGTTCAAATATATTCATTAAATTAAAAACAAAGCTATATTCCTCAAAAGGTATTAATCTAAAATGGCAACTGAAGTCTTGTTTTGCAGGGCACCTTTTGGAGCCAATATGGTTACATGAAGCTGTGACACTTCATATGACAGAGCTTTATAGTGATCTTCATTTTTTGCTGCAGAGTGCTTTAAATAAGCTAAGTTAGTAGAGGATAACTCATCTTAGTTGAGAGGCAGAATGATTGGGTGGGCAGGGAACTGGGTTCTGACCCAGATTCTTGTTGTCTCTGCCCTGCTGCATGACCTTGGAAAATTATTTAATCTCTCAACCACTTTTCTTATTTTTTTAGATTGGAAGCTCTTTGGGGCAGGTATCTTTTCTTACTATGTGTTTGTACAGTGTCTGGCACAATGGGCCCCTATCCTTGGTTGTGGCCTCTGGATGCTACTTGAATATTACTGCTAAGCATAATTATTATACAGTACCTATAAATCAATACACAATCTTGAATTAATATGTATGTGTTGCCACTAAAGCTGGCTCTTTCCACTTAAATGCCTCTTGATACCCAATTAGGGACAACGTTTTTTTTTTTTTTAAGCAAGCCAAGATTTGTGCACCTTTGTTTGTTTGTTTTGTTTCCAATGACCACCACGTTTCAGATTTCCTAAGTAAGCATCCTGTGTACATCCAGAGCCAGGCCTTTCCCCCACTCCTTTTTTTTTTTTTTAATATACTCCCTTACATCTTAGATTATGGTCTCCCATTGCAAGTTCCCATTGTAAATAATGATTTCCATTAGTTCTTATTGACCTGAAATAGAAACCAGCAAACACTTCAGTGTGCATGTGCAACAGCAGGCAAGCTCCCATAGAAAGACATATACATATTTGTAAAATGCCTAGCACAGTGGGATCCCAATCCTGATTGGAGTGTCTAGATGGTACTGCAATAGAAATAATACTGCTGGCACTGACTTTAGACAGCAAATGGCATACCTTTTGATCCTGATGCTGAAGGACCCCCTCTAGTCATCGGAGCTTGATACATTTTCTTATGTTAATTTTAGAAACTATCCTCTTAACAAAATATGCACGCTAAGGGAGAAAAACCTCCTTGCTGTACATCTTAATAAAGGAGGGGGAAACAAAGCGTACATTGTAAATAATGATTTCCATTAGTTCTTATTAACCTGAAATAGAAACCAGCAGACACTTCGGTGTGCATGTGCAACAGCAGGGGTTTCTGCCAACACTAATGTATATTCTCTTCTGTGAGATCCACAGTCCTACACCTTCCTGCAACGATTCTGCTGCCTCTTTAAAGTGAATGACATATTAGCAAGTGCCTGCTTTTCTGAAATAATAGGCTGTGCAGTGCTTGATTCAAGACTTCCTACTGGGCCCATTCAGACACTCAACCAGGGTGCATATTATCTAAATTCAACTTGTAAATTCCCTCAGCTTGATTTTGATTTGAGCAAATCAAAATTTTCAAGATTATTCTAATCTTCATAGTACATTATTTCACAAAATCTATTTTAATTTGTACTCCTTTCAGCTGTAAATGCAGTATCCTTGGGGAAAAATGGAGTTGTGGAACTGATGTTCAAGATCATTGGCCCTTTTAGTAAAAAGAATACTGGCCTTATGAAGTGAGTAAAAGTTTTTAACATACTATATTCAAAAATTTAAGGTGATTTTAAAACTTACTTTTTGAGAAAATATTTTTTAAAATCAAATCTTTCCTAGTATTTGACACTTAAATGATAAGGGAAGAACACCTCTTTCTACCCACAACAAACCCAAGATTCTATTAAGGCCTGTCCAGAGCCATGTAGCAAAATCTTAAAATTTGTGGTTATGGTAGTTATTGCCTTTTACCTTTGCACACCTCCCTCATACATCAGTCACCTGTTTAAAAAAAAATGTTGTATGGCTTTACCACATTGTAGATTAAATTTACTAGTTTGTTTCTTTTTATATTGACAGGGTTGCTTTAGACACACTTGCTGCATTGCTAAAATCAAGTAAGTGTTTGACTACTAGAAACTATTTTTACTAAAATATAAAAACTTGATTAAAATAATATTAAGAGTCTGGCTGAAACACAGAGAAGCCAGGAAATGTAGAATTTAAGTTGAAATTCATCTTTAATATGTTCTGTTCATTATTGCCACGTGTATAATGCATAGTAACTCTTTATCCAGTTATGCAGCACAGAGACTACCTGACTTAGGCAGAGACTGACTTGGATCCTGAGAAGTGGAAGAAGTCTTTTTACAAATACTTTTACATGCCCCTCAACCGTAGAGTCTGTGACCATCTACTCCCAGCTCTGACTGCCATGTGTCAGTGAGGATGCTGGGGGATGGCACCAAATGTAGTCTCGGGCATAGTCAGGCTGTCACTAAATAGGTCTTGGGGTCTGGAGTATGTGTCCTTTTTGGTGATAGCTCTAATGTGCAGCTATGGGGAAGTGACAGGACCCATCCTTTTCCAATGGCAACTAAGCATGAGAGCAGAGTGATAATGACAGATTCTACCCCCATTGACTCTTCAAGTATGCTAAGGGCAGTGGTGCAAGTGGAATCCATTTCTTACAGGGGGGACCCACGGGGGCGGGGGTATGTGATGTTCTCACTTGACTCCCCCCAGCCCGGGGCCCCCACACTCTCCCCATCATCCACCCCCCCCCCCCCTTACCTGGAGGCTTTGTCCTCCCGCTGCGCCTTCGGAACTGCAGTGGCAAAAGGAGTAGCATGCCTGCAGCTCCTCCTGCCTGGCTGTACCGGTATCGCCCCCAGCCCTTCCACACAGGGTCTCCTCATTCTGTACAGCAGCAGCCCTGCCAGAGGACAGGGCTGACCACAGGACTTTCCCAGAAACTGCAGCACGAAAGGAGCAGAACGTAGGGCCACTGGGTGGACCCACGCCCGCAGCTCCTCCAGCATAGCTGTACCGCCCCCAGCCCTGTCCTCTGGTGGAGCTGCTCTACAGATGGAGGAGACCCTGCATGGAAGGCTGGGAGCGGTACAGCTGTATTGGAGGTGCTGCGGGCATGGGGCTGCTCAGTGGCCCCACTTTCTGCTGCTCCTCTTTCCGGTGTGCCGTATCAGCTATAAATATCTTCCTTGTACAGTGTACCTGACCATACCACCCTACTTGCACTGCTGGTTAAGGGTCATGATCCTCTTCCCTCACAAGAACTGTATGCAAGTTATGGTAGTCATAGAACTTCAGTAGATTGGGTAGACATTGAGAGGTGATCAAGGTTTATGTAGAACACCATCAGGGAGTTTGACTGGAAGCTTATTTGCAGAAAGTCTCTGCTCCATTTTGTACTGAGCTAGCTAGCCTCACATTTGATCAGATTAGTACACAACCTGTTTCTAGCTCTCATGACTGTAGTAGTAAGTAGTATTTAGGATTCATCCCTAAGAGAATGCCAATGGAAGGAAATGTTAGCTTAGAATAATGTTGGTCTGCTGCTGTGTAAATGCAAAGTCGAAGCTGAGATGTGTATTTTCAGAACAGGAGACCTTGAATGATGATGTGTGTAGGAAAGATAGGAAGTATGGTAAGAGACTTGATGGACAGGAAGCATGGCTTAGATTTGGGAAAAGTGGGAAACTAGGTTAAATTATGAAGGATGAATATAAAAAAACACAAGCATGTAAGGATAAAATTAGACAAGGCACAAAAAGATCTAACTAGCTAGGGACATAAAAGGTAACAAGAAAACATTTTAACAAATACATTAGAAGGCTAAAATAGGGAAGGAGCAAGTTAAGAATTACTTTGACAAGTTAGATGTCTTTAAGCCGGCAAGGCCTGACACAATACATCCTAGAATACTTAAGGAGCTGGCTGAAGGGCTGTCTGAGCCATTAGTGATTATCTTTGAGAACTGTTGGAGGATAGGAGAAGTCCCAGAACATTGGAAAAGAGCAAATATAGTACCTATCTATAAAAAAGGGAGAATAAAGGCAACCCAGGGAATTTATAGATCTTTTGGTACCCAGAAAGATAATGGAGCAAATCCGTTTGTAAGCATCTAGAAGATTAAGGTCATATATAACAGTCAACATGGATTTGTCCAGAACAAATCATGTCAAACCAATCTAATATCCTTCTTGTGGATGGGGGGAAGCAGATGTGATGTATCTCAACTTTAGTAAGCCATTTAATATTGTAAGACATTACCTTCTTATAAGGAAACTAGGGGGATATGGGCTCGATGAATTTTTATAAGGTGGATGCATTACTTCTCTCTAGAAAAGGTTTTCCAGCCAGTTATCAATGCTTCGCAGTCAAGCCGGAAGGGCATATCAAGAGGGGGCCTGCAGAGATCTGTCCTGAGTCTAGTTCAATTTAATATCTTCATAAATAATTTTGGATAGTGGCATAGAGCACATTTAAACTTTGTGGGTTGGGGAAGGTGGGGGTTACAAGCGCCTTGGAGGACAGGAGTAGAATTCAGAATGATCTGGACAAACCAGAGATATGATCTGAAATAAATAGGATGAAATTCAGTCAGGATAGATGCAAAGTACTACACTTAAGAAGGAATAATCAATTGCACAAATACAAAATGAGAAATGACTGTCTAAGAAGGAGTATTGTGGAAAAGGAACTGAAAGTTATAGTGGATCACAAACTAAATATGAGTCAGCAATGTAATACTGCTGCAAAAAAGTGAACGTCATTCTGGGTTGTATTAGGAGGAAGGTTGTAAGCAAGACACTAGAAGTAATTCTTCCGCTATACTCGGCGCTGATAAGGCTGTAACGGGGCAACTGTATTTAGTAATGGTCACCATACTTCAGGAAAGATGTGGACAAATTGGAGAAAGCTCAGACGAGAGCCACAAAAATGAATAAAGATTGAGAAAACATGTCCTATGAGGAAAGATTGGAAAAAATTGAGTTTATTTAGTCTGGAGAGGAGAAGACTGAGGGGGGACATAAGTTTTTCAAGTTTTAAAAGGTTGTTATGAAGAGGAGGGTGATACATTTTTCTCCTTATTCATAGAGGACTGACCAGCAATAGAAAGATTTAGGTTAAATATTAGGAAAAACTTCCTAATATGTAAGGGTAGTTAAGCAGTAGCTCCAATTACCTAGGAGTTTGTGAGAGCTCTATCTTTTGAGGTTTTTAAGAATAGGTTAGACAAACACTTGTTACGAATGGTCTAGATAATGCTTTACTCCCCTGCACCAAGACAGGACTGACTTGTGACCTATCGAGTCCTACATTTCTGTGATTCTATTTTTTTTTTTTATTATGTAAACTGAGATTCTGCTTGTGTTCATTTTGAGATAAGTTTCTTGCGTCCTGAATGTGCTGGCCTTTGCATTTTGTTTCTCTGCATTCCTGAGGCATGTAATTTCACACCAGAAATGCATAATTTGTGAAGAGTTTAATTTATAAAATGAAGATTTTTAAATGTAAAAAAAAAAAAAAGTGCCCTGCTAAATCTTAAACTACTGATTGTCTGTAAAGATCTCTCTAGTTACGATTGCAGAACTGTGTGTTTATAACACTCTATTTTCCTCTCAACCTCACAATAATGGGAGTCCCGGACTCTTTCCGCAGCCTAACTGCCATCTGTGTCAATCAGGTTTCTCGAAGATGGCACTGAAGTATATACTGTCTTCCCGTAGTCTGTCTAATTAAATAGGTCTTGGGTCATGAAGTAAGTGGTGTTTGGTGACAGCTCTGAAATGGAGCTGTAGCTAGGGAAATTAAAGTCCTGGTATCTTGCTGAAGAATTTTCCTTTTGGTTGAAATAATTTTAATCACTTATGTTCTGTAATTTCTGTATTACTGTATCCTGGCCACCAATCTCTTGCGTATTTAGTTGAAAAACTTGAACTTTAAAATTTTTATCTAATCAGGGAACTAGTTTTGACTGATTTCAGAGTAGCAGCCGTGTTAGTCTGTATTCGCAAAAAGAAAAGGAGTACTTGTGGCACCTTAGAGACTAACAAATTTATTAGAGCATAAGCTTTCATGAGCTACAGCTCACTTCATCAGATGCATTATTTTGACTGAAGTTCAATGATTTTGCTATGTTCGAAAATTGAGGCTTGAAATCCTAAATTTATGAATGTCTGAGCAACAGAAAAACATCTGAAGTCTGTAGCCTCTGCCTTACATTTTATAGGTGAAGTAAACGTATAGTAGGCATGTATACAAATTTTATGTGATTTGATTTACTAGTTTTACTGACCTTGTGCCTGTTAACTAGTGAAGTAGAATCTTAAGAAGAAACTAGGGAAGTTAAATGAAGAGTAAGGTTTGAGGAATGAAACAAACTGTTGATATTTATCACTGCAATCAGTCTTCAGACAAGTAGTATTTTCTAAGCCTGTTCTATTATTAAATGTAAACCATAAATAGAATTTCTTTATCGGGGTTGACCTGGAGTATCAGTCACAGAAATATATTGTATTCATAGCAAAAATATTTACGAAATAGTGTAATTGTTTTTCACAATTAATTATAATTTAAAAGTAGCACTTCTACATTTACTGCTTGCTAATGTCTGTTTTGTAAAACAAATAATTTGTGAGCTATATAAACCAGAAAACTTGCTGTTTTTGTGTGCACATTTAGCTTACTGTTCAAACCAATTTATTTTTTAACTGGGGTTTTAATAAACATTTTCAATAGCCTAAAGTTATCATTTTTTCCACCAAATGTTATTGTGGAGCAAATATTAATACAAATGTATAAACTCATGGAAACATTAAGTTAAAAAGGAAACACTGATGCCAAATATACCTATCGTAGTGCTGCTTGTCACCATTATATCAGTTTAAATAAATTGCAAGGCTTAGAACATCTAGGAAATTTGATCCTTCTTTACATATTCTGCTCAGTCACAATAGAGCAGTGAGTCAAATATGAGTATTCACTGAATACAGTTTCTTCAGCCGACTTAAATATGTGTTTTAGAATGACTTAGTTACAGGCTTTGTGTCTTGATATAGAAAGCAGTAGCAAAGCATTCACGGGTATGTCTAGAAAATGTAGAAACTTATTTTGTGGAACATGCCTTATGTAATTCAGTAGAAGAAAGGGAAATTGCACTATGGATGACTGGAGTGCTTGTCACCATAATGATTCTATAAAATGGAACACAAGTGAAGTTGCTAGCTTTAAACTTGAACTAAAAGTAATATTTACAATTGATGATGATTAGTGAAAACAAGAGTTAGGTTATTATATGCTTTAGCAATCTTTCATTTCTTTTCTTTCTTAAGAAACGAATGCCAGGAGAGCGGTAGACAGAGGATATGTCCATGTGCTTTTAACAATTTATGTAGATTGGCACCGTCATGATAGTCGACACAGACACATGCTGATCCGTAAAGGAATCTTACAGTGTATTAAAAGTGTTACAAATATCAAGTTGGGAAGGAAAGCGTTTATTGATGCCAATGGGATGAAAATTCTTTACAACACTTCCCAAGTGAGTTTAATTCATTTTTTTGCTATGATTGCACATGACGATTTTTTTTCTGTATGCTATTATTCGTATGCTTTTTTAAATGATCTCATGATTCATGGTAGTTAGCATTTATTTTTTCTACAAGACAACTTCTAAGATCAAAAGTTAAACAAAACAAAAACAAAACCGTTAAATTGCTTTTCACCATTGAATTGTTACAGTGTACATTGTAAAAAGAAAAGGAGTACTTGTGGCACCTTAGAGACTAACAAATTTATTAGAGCATAAGCTTTCGTGAGCTACAGCTCACTTCATCGGATGCATCCGATGAAGTGAGCTGTAGCTCACGAAAGCTTATGCTCTAATAAATTTGTTGGTCTCTAAGGTGCCACAAGTACTCCTTTTCTTTTTGCGAATACAGACTGACACGGCTGCTACTCTGAAACCTGTCAGTGTACATTGTAAACTACTATTCCATGGTAAAAGTATATTTGGCTCTTTTTTACGTCCGTGCATAACCAAATTTTCTGTGCTGAATTAGAGCTGTCAAGGCTGGTACACCACCAGCTATGTGAATTGATATGTGATTTATGGCTTTCCTTGTGGGGACTCTCTCTACAGGAGTTATTTCCGTTTCTAGTTGAATGCTGAAGCTCTCCCAGTGTCTTCTGCTTTGCATCCTAAGATGTAAAGCAGAAATCATATACTAAGGTAGTGCATCATTGTCACGGTCCTGTTCTATGTGGTGGTAGTACTCTGCCCTGCTACAAGAATTAAGTTTAACTTCTGTGCTTGGTCTCATCTTTGGCTTTGCCTCTCTCCAGCTTTAGCCATGTGATGGAAGTGTTTTATACTACTTGGTAGTAATTTAGGCTACCAATGGAGAGACTTTGAGCTCCAAAGAGAATTCTCTTCCAAATGATAAAGGTGTAGCAGGAGGATCTACAGGTTTCAGTCAAATGGAGTAGGCGGAGATTTTTATATTCCATTTATTCAAGTTGTCATAAAAACTTAGTTGTACCTTAGTATAACTATTTATTTTAATATTAAATTCATGTTGTTCTGGAGTTTTTCAGTGGCAGTATAATTTAAAATATTCTAGTCTTTTGTATTTTCTACATGCAGTGTTGTATGTTTCTAAAAACAGTTGTGTAGTTTGCATTCCATTGTTTTCATTCTTTCTTTTTTGTAACAGGATTGCCTTACTGTGAGAACTCTTGATCCTCTAGTCAACACATCAAGTCTAATAATGAGAAAATGTTTTCCTAAAAACCGTCTTCCACTACCAACTATTAAAAGTGCTTTTCATTTCCAACTACCAGTTATCCCTATTAGTGGTCCTGTGGCTCAGATGTACAGTTTGCCTCCTGAAGGTATAGTCCATTGGTAATATGTTGGCTTTTGTTTTTATATATATTTAACATTGTTCTCTGCTAGATGGATCAGACTTGCACATGTGTTTGTGATTATCTAGTCCTCTAGAGCTTGGGCTCATTGGGGAGAGTAAATTAATATAGATTCTCCTTCAACTCAGTGGTAGGTCTGTGGTTTTGGAGTGGAGTGTGAAATTCTATCTTCTGTACTATGTGCAGGTTAGCTGACAACAATTTCGTCTGCATGTGTGTGGCTATGGGCTGAATTTTTTCTTCCAAATGTTCAAATAGGCACTAATATTGCATTCATTAAGGAACCAATCAACAGAATGAATGCCTAAATGATCTTTTACTAAAAATCTGCAAAATTCCTGCACAAAATCCATTTGAATTTTTAGAGTATTTTCTATGATCTGTAATAGGCCAAATTCCCAATAGTGTAAGTAAATACATATGCACTGAAGCCACTGTGGTATGCCCATTCGTACCAGCAGTGAATTTAGCCCAATGTTCCTAAATTGTATCATGCAAACAGTTTAATGTGCTTACCTTAGCTTATTTTCCATTGAAATAAATTAAAAATGTTAAGTCCTTTTCATCATATTACTGGAGCCAAATCCAGTCCAAAATCTAGCAGTGCACAGTGTCCAGAAAGGCAATTTAAATTCCCCAGCCCTGTTTGGAAGAGGTAGTTGCATGCTGATCAGAGAAGGCCTGGTCCTGAGGATTTGGTCCAAAGTGTCTTCAGTGTATATATTGAATGTTTTCTATGGGAATATATTTTTTTAAAAAGTGGAAAAATAGTTTAAATGTTCTTACTGGACAGAAATGTAATACATGGTTCTGCAGTATTGCCAGCTGAGCCTTCTGTTTCTGATAAATCTGGTAATGTTTAGCATTCACATGTTTCACAGAAGTTTTAATTTGTGTGGTATTGACAGATTTCAGTTGGTGAGTGAAAAAGTTTTACACATTACATTTTTCTTCTGGAATGTACATGTTGTAGAAAACCTACATCTGCCTTACTTATAGAGCATTTTATATCACAGTGGATGACGTAGTAGACGAAAGTGATGACAATGATGACATCGAAACAGAAAGTGAGATTGAAAATGAAAACGAAGATGACAAGGACCAACTCTTTAAGGTTAGTACTAGACCCAATCAAAGGGAGCAGATTTATACCATCAATATATTTTTCATTATTTTAAAAGTTCACTTTCGCCATACCCATAACTATGTGTTCACGTATTAAGGAGATATCGGAGTGAATCCAACTGGTATTTCCAAAGGGGCGTAATGGAGATGCACATTGAGATAGTTGCCGAAAGTCTATTGAAAATGAATGGAAGTTGGTTATCTTATTCCCTTATGTCCTCTTGAAAAAAAACATCTTCTATAGTTAAAGTTGAATCAAAATTCCTACCTAGGGTAGGTCTAAAATATCTCTGTTTCACACATCATGATTTAATATCTCCAGATGTTGGCACACTGACTCTTCAGAGGGCAATTGAATTTACATGTAGTTCGTAGCAGAAACATTTAAAACGTTCCCTCTATTGCTCTGTCGTCTGCACTTTTTGCATTCCTCCCTAAACAACCACAATCCCCATGAACTGTACATATGCATGCATTCACTTTCAGATAGTAACTGTGGCCATTGCCACATCTGAACTTTTTCAAATTAAACATGCATGTTTTTTGTCAGAATGAAGTTTCTCACCTTCCAAAATATCAAGCCCCACTTTTCCCACTTCCATGTGACCCTCCTTTAGGATTTCCCCCATACCTCTTATGCAATCCTGATGCTCTGTCATCCCATCCAGAGCCCTTTCTCTTGCAGCCCCTCTGCCTAATGTCCTTAAAATGGATACTGATAAACAGATTATCAGTGTTTAAAAGCCAAATGTTGTAGGAAAGTGAAGTTGTGGTAAGGTGCAGGGATGTTACGGAATGGAAAGAGG
Source organism: Dermochelys coriacea (assembly GCF_009764565.3). NCBI lineage: Eukaryota > Metazoa > Chordata > Testudines > Dermochelyidae > Dermochelys > Dermochelys coriacea. The sequence continues at coordinate 92,066,370 of NC_050072.1, forward strand.
CAACAGTAGGAGTGAAGCATGAGAGAAGTCTGGACTATATTAAGTTGCAGTGGGGCAACACAGCCGGACATGGAGGAGAAATGCAGTTCTTCAGGGCCAGTACAAGAAGTGGGATGGTGGAGAGGGAAGCGCTTGTTGAGGTATCACAGCTCTGCCTGAGTCATTACACAGGGTACAATATGCATCAATACTGATAGTATCTGTGTGAATAACTACCAGAGTTGAAGCATACTTATCAAAGCTGGGAAATTTATACATCAAAACCTTACTTAACTTTGGTGTTTTTTTTGTTTTTTGTTTTTTTAGAGTAGGCCGTAAGCCAAACTAATGCAAGTTGTTAAAGCAAGGGAGTAAGCAGTTAAATGATTTTATATCCTATCTGTACTCAACTCATTAATTCCCCCATCACAATCTCTATTCCAGTCCGCAGCCCACATAAAGTTGTACTCATCTTGAATGATTTCACCTGAGAAATATATTACACAGAGATGTTATGAGATCTATACATACTACATTTGCATACAGGCAGGAAAATTTTATGACATACATGTGGTGGTGATATATCCAAGTTTTCTACAGACAAATCAGATTGGTATGCTAGTATCCGTTTTATATAAAGTATTAGCAGTACTTAATATATAACTGGTTTTTGAGATTTGAAGCTCTTTTTTGTAATTTAGGTGAGACGTTAACTTTTTCTGTTGCTCTTGCAGAACGATGATATAGAGACTGATATTAACAAATTGAAACCAAGGCAAGAATTGGGACGACCCGTAGAAGAACTAAAAATGTATGAACAATTTTTCCCAGAGCTTGCAGATAACTTTAAGGTAAAGCATGTTAGATTTAATTAATTGTTTTACTGCATATCTTGAATGCTCTGTTTTTAACTGTTCATAACTCTAACTTCTAACCCATCCTTTTCAAACTTGATCATAGTCCTCAATGGGGTACCTCTTGCTCACATGCCAAACAGCTAAATTCAGCTATTTAAAGTTATTGTGTGGGAATAATTTTTATAGCAAGCATAACTACCCCATGTCTGTATTTATAATTTTAAAAAAGGCCCGTGGTGTCTTGGTCACACTTGGAGGTAGAGGAGAAAAGTAAGTGTCGGGGGTGGGGGGGGAAAGGACATTGTAGATGGAATCCTTATATGGAATGCTCTGAGCGTGTGAAAAGAGGGTATGCTTGGTAATGAACATTATTTTACCATAGATTACTATATATTTTAATTCTTTTAAATAACAAGGAATGCTGGCTTTTAGTGCTAGGATGATGTTTGCTGTGCTAAAAGGAAAATGGTCACAAGAGCCCCTATTGACTTTAGGCTCCAAGTAATCAGTTGATTTAGCAGGTACTCTTAGGGGGTGTTCATGACACTAAATGAAAATGACTTTAGCATGTTTGAAAACTGTAGATCTCTTCTGAAGCATAACTGTAAAAATGATATCATGGGATTCCATGTTTGTCTCAATAACTTCTAGAACAAACTTACTTGACTTGAAAGAAAATTACATTTTTATTTGTTTCTTGCCCTTTGAAATCAACTTGACTCAGAGCACAGGTTGAGTTTTTCCTCCTCTTTTATTCAACACCACATATAATAATTAAAATTAATTAATTAATAAACCCTGTAGGCCAAACTGGATGCCATATTTAACTCTGTAGTTTTGAAGTTGTCTTTCGTGTTACCTTTCACATTGCCTCTGTAAATCCATCACTTCCAGTGGTTTTGCACAGATGTAACTAATTTAAAATATTAGTAAACAATCTTTTTGTTTGAAAGATGAAAGAATAGGATACAAGTCACTCACTCCTTGCTATGGTGGCTGTGCTAATAAGAGAAAAGAGTAAAAACTGTTTTTGGCACAAATGTAAAGAGGGCTCTGAAATAACAGCAGATCTGTTATGTAAGAGGCTATCCCTTTTTTTGTATGAACACTTTCCAGAATAGAACAGTACTTCAAGCATCTCATTTGTGTGTAATTATGTGATGCACTAACCGCTTTTATTATTGTAGTATCAGCTATTTGTATAATTGGCAACAAATTTTTATTTGTAAACTAATCAAAATTGATATGGAGTAATTGAAGCAATGATTTGTGAACTCCAGAATACCATTTTGAGTCATATTTTTAACCTTATACTACATCTTAATTATGTTACTGAGCTAGTCACTAGTGCCAATCATTTTTTCAGCTTACCTAGTGACACTAGCAATATGAGTTTTATTTTAAGATTATAAATCAGTGTCTATCTTGCTGTAAATATTCAGAAAAAATTACTATGTTTAAAAAAATAAAATAGTAACTTTGATATGTCTAAACTAGTGTAAAGTTGTTCTGCTGAAAATATAAAACCAACACTGAAAGTTTGCAGATGACACACAAATTGGGGGTGTGGTAAATATTGAAGAGGACAGGTCACAGGTACAAAGCAATCTGGATTGTTTGGTAAGCTGCATGGAAGCAAACAATATGCATTTTAATATGGCCAAATGTAAGGAACAAAGACTATAGGCCTTCCTTACAGGATTGGAAACTGTAAGCTGGGCATTGCTCACATAGTGGATCATCAGCTGAACATGAGCTCCCAATGTAGTGCTGTGGCCCAAAGGGCTGGTGTGATCCTTAGCTGCATGAACAGTAGGAGTAGAGCAATTTATATTACCTTTTCAGTATGGCACTGGTGCAAGCACTGCTAGAATACTATGTCCAGTTCAGATGCTCACAATTCAAGAAGGATGTTGATAAATTAGAGAGGGTTCAGAGAAGAGCTATGAGAATGATGAAGGAATTGGAAAATGTGATAGCTCTATCTAGTGATAGATTCAAGAAGCTCAAAGAGAAGTTAAGGAATGACTTGATCAGTCTATCAATACCTACATAGGGGACAAATACTTGATAATGGGATCTTCAGTCTAGCAGACAAAGGTATAACAAGATCCCATGGTTGGAAGTTGAAGCTAAACAATTTCAGACTGGAAATAGGGTATACTTTTTTTTTTTTTTTTGGGGGGGGGGGGGGGGGGGACAATTAACCAAGAGTTGTGGTGGATTCTCTGTCATTGACAACTTCTTCTAAATCAGGACTGGATTTTTTTCTACAAGAATATGCTCCAGTTCGAACAGGACTTGTTTTGCGGAAATTCTATGGCCTGTGTTAAATAGGAGGTCAGACTTGATGAACACAGTGCTCCCTTCAGGTCTTGGAAGCTATGAATAGCTCAGCACTTTCCCACTGTTTGTGTGTACATATCTGATGACATGAGAGACTTATGTTTGAAATAGTAAATATCTTTCTGCCATAAGATGACTTCTCATAGCAACTTTTTGTCTGACTTCTTATGGCAAAAGTGTTTCTTGGGGTTTTGAGGAAGGTGTATAGTTTCTCTAGGGACTTTTGACTGTTGATGTGGCAGACAGGAGACCTGTGTTCTTCCTGGCTCTGCTGTTGGCTTGCTCTGTGACCTTGGGCAAATTACTTGATCACTTTGCCTCATTGTCCCCAGCTTTAAAATAGGGATAATGATGGTTACCCACCTTTGTAAAGCATTTGGTGATCTAAAGATGAAAATAATCATATAAGAGCTAACTATTATCCTTTAGACTTCATACAGCAGGACACTGCTAAATCTGCATGAGAGAAGGTACTAGGAAACAGTCAAAACTTGAGGGAAATGCATTTTATTTCTTGTTTAATATCTGAATATTGGAAAAACTGGAAAGCAAACGGGTAAAAATTGATCAAGTGGAAATTTTTGTTTTAATGAGAGGACAAAGATGTTGATGAACCTTTCTAGTTCTTATGTCAGCAATATTGTATATCTGCGATGTGATTAAATACTGCACACCTTTTTAATTTCATGGCAATTTAAAAAATTTTAAAAAAAATTACTTGGAAGTTTTGTGATGTCACTGCAGAACTGCCTCATTTTGGTGGTGGCATGGCATTTTTCATTTGGAATAGGTTAACTTTTACAAAGTTTCTGTAGTTTAACAGGCAGATTTGTTAGGATTATGTTTATCCTGAATACCTTATTCCAAAATATACTTGTTTGTTTGTTTTATTGCCACTAAAAATCATGGAAAGGAAAAGCATCCTTTTATAAGCAAATACAAACAAACTTTTTTAAAATGTGAAAAACTGGTTCCTAATCATGTTCTTTCTTTGTAAAGGACTACGACTTAGTCTCCAAGGAACCAAAGCCTTTTGCATCTGATGCAAATCTAGGTGGACCGATTGTTGTTCCTACGGCAGGAGAGGAGCAGTCTGTAGAAGCAAATCACTCAGTCAAGGGAAATACTGTGAAAGAGAGCAATCACTTGCAAGCAGGGGAGTGTAATAAAAGGCCAGCCTTTTTGGATCTGCCAAAGAAAAATCGCAACAAAGACAATAGCTTACAGCAGCAAAGTGATCAAAAGAAACTGCTTTCGTCATGCCAGTGCCTAAGCTATGAAATAGTGAAAGGCTTGGACAGGATCACTCTGCAGAATACTTCAAAAAATGAACAGTATTACAAAACGGGGTGTGTGATGAAGAAAGAAAGCAAAACTAGCCTTACCTCACTCACTTGTAATAAACCTTGCCAGCATGTTTCATCTTGTGGAAGTGTTCTGTTTGAGGGACGATCTGTCCAGCTGGGAAAGCTGTGCTTCACGAGTGTTGATCCTGAGGAAGAGGATGATTCCAGCTCGCATTCATCAGGGGAGCAAGTGATGCTTGAGGTGCCTGATATATTGCCACTCCATGACCCTGATCTTTATATTGAGATTGTGAAAAACACAAAGTCTGTTCCTGAATATTCAGAAGTGGCTTACCCAGATTACTTTGGTCACATTCCACCTCCATTTAAGGAACCTATCTTAGAAAGACCTTATGGTGTGCAGAGGTGAGTTGATATATTTCTTTGAAAGACCAATTGTTGCAAGAATATACAAATGAGAAATTCATATTTAATGTATAAAATTATCAACTTTGTTTATAGTCTTGTCTCTAAAACATTTTCAGAGAAAATTATTCTGAAAGCAAATGACAAGCTGGTACAAACTAGTAAACAAGGTAATGAAGTTTTTTGTGAAAGAAGTTTTAGGTGTAACTTTCTGTAATTAAAGCTATCTGAATGTTAAGCTACCAAAAATTTTCCTGAAATGAGAAATACTGCCTTTAAAACTTAATATGAAAATAAACGGAGGGTGCAAACAGTAAACGGTAAGTTTCTAAAGTTAAGCAGTGAATTCTAAAAGATTAACATTCATGGATTTCAGCCTGGGATTAGGGAGTGTTATCAATCAGAAGAATTTAGAACTTGCCAAAAAAAAGCAGTGAACTTGCATAGTTTCAATTCTTTTCCCTTCTTTCTTCTTCCTTCTGCAAGAAAGAAGAGTGTTTAGCTCCAAATTACATAAGTCAATGTACATGCGAATGGTCAGTTTCACCATCCCCTTTTACATGCCTTTACTGATCTTTCAGTACCTCAGGCATCTTACACTCTCCTCCGAATACTACTGGATAATCGTATGCTTAGAGAAATCTTCATTAAAGATAAAATTGGCATCTCTGTTCCAGTACTTATTTTATCTTGGTGCCTTAACCAATTCACGCATAACTTTTCTTTTTAACAGGTGAATGTATATTTGCGTTCATGCCTAGGGCTGGTGTGTGTAAACCTGAGTTTAGTCTGAGAATTTTCTTTGTTTTACTTTAAGGTACTGGAACTGAGGGGGAGGCGTATTTTTACAGTCTGAAAGTTCTTAAGGTACATCCATACTTGTCCTGTGGAACCAACTGGAAGTTCATGCAAACCCTTCTGAACTTCATTCAGAAACCTATACTGCCTTCATTTTATAAGGCACAACATCCTAAAAGTTCAGTGGGTGTAAATAACTCAGTTGATCACATTACCACAATATGATGGATTTATTGTAGGAAAACATACTAAAAGTGAGCTTGGTTTCTCCAGGAATCCACGCTTTACAAAAACAAATTGAAAATGAGTATAGTTAAAGGTTAGGGCAAAATTTACAAAACTGCCATAATGACTTAGGAGCTTAAGTCTACTGATTTTCTGTGGGGCAGTAAGTACTTTTGAAAATTTTGCTCCTAGTATAAAGTAAACCTCCAAGGGAAGCACTACCTGTTTCCACGGTTTTGTAGTAAAGACATTACTGAAGGATAGGAGATGGGACTGCTGGGGGAATTGGCTTTGTGAGGCAGTTGGAAGTTTGGGGAAGAAACTCATGCCGCTGTCTGTGTTCAGGACCCAAGGTTGGAATTCCAAGAGCAGAGTAGGCTAAAACTCTATTCTCTCTACTCAGTACAAAGGGATTACACTGGGATTGTGTGGTTTGGTGTGTTTTCTCTCTCTCTCTCTCTCTCTCTCTCTCTCTCTCTCAGGGCTTGTCTACACTGTGATGTTGTCGACAAAACTTTCTTTCACAGGTACTTAAAAAAGCCCAGCCTTGTCACTCAAAGTTGCATAGTGTAGACAAAGCCTAAGAGAGAAAGGCAGCTGGGGCTATTCTCCAAGGGTTTTAACAAGTTCTGCTGACAGTGGGGCTGGGTATATAAATAGCTCCCTTTCCTCAGAACAAGGAGAGAGTCTGATTTTTGGTGGGAGGTGGGGATGTAAAGACACTGTTAGTCTCTCTAGGAAGAAGGGATAAGAAATCCATTATCATGGTTTTCATGCACTGTTTTTTTGCTTTGCTTTGCTTTGCTTTGTTTTGTTTTGTTTTTTGACTTGGGAAAGAATTGTGAAGCAGATCTGATTAGAGATTGACCAAATGATTTTTGTTGAGGAAACTATTTTGAGCTTTTTAACTGAATCGTGGATCCTCTTATAACTCCCCTTCAGAGAAGAATGTAATTCAAGTTTGCTAAAGTTAATGTTTACTAGATATACACCCGCTCTTTTACTCCCTGAGATTTGAGGGTTATGTTCTTACTGTACATTTTAGGGCTTTTTAAGGATCAGGTATTTTGGAAGCTGGGATGATCACTCAAGATCCATGAGTCACCAGGCTCATGACTATCCCAAAGTTCTAAATTCTTTTGCTAGATAGCTTCTAAATAATCTCGTGCTTGAGACCAAAATCCAAGAGTGTGAATCTATTGTAATTGCTGCTGTTAGAGAACAAGAATTGCAGTTAAGTAATCTTCTTTTTTTTTTTTTTTTTTTTTTTTTTTTTTTTGCTTTTCCAGTTTTCCCTTTGTTTTTAAACATAAATATCTTCAGCTATCTTTTTTTCCAGCCCCAGAACTATTAGCTGGTTATAAATGTCCAGTATCCTTTACCTTTATTTTTTTCTGCAGTTTTTCCCAGTTCATTTCTATTTCCATTCTCATTTTAATTTATAAGTCTCTTGTCACTGAGGTGTCTGAATACCTCACATCATTAATGGATTTTATTCTGACAACACCCTGCTGAGATAGGGATAATATTCCCTGTTTTACAGGTGGGGAAGTGAGGCATAGGGTAGATAAAGTGACTTGCTCAGGTCATGTAGGAAGTCCTGTGGCTGAGCCAGGAGTTGAAGCTAGGTCCCAGTGGCCTATCTTCTAGACAATCTTTCCTGCTACATTGGTAACTTAGTACTTGTTGGGCTTGTGATTTCTTTTAAGAGTGGTTACTCTTGTGGTTAGACTGTCTTAGGTTAACAAGAAATGGCCTATCCTCTCCTCAGCAACATTTACTTTAAGTGCGGATAATTGCCAGCCTGAGCCCACTTTCAGACTGCACTACAATACCCTACAGTGTTAATCGGCTTCCTTCTATTTTATTGCAGCTGCTGTGCAAGTTTTCCCACATAGCTCAGCCAATATATTCTCCAGTCCAGCGCCTCCTTTGAACAGATACTGCCAATTATGTGTAGTGGTTTGTAATATAGATAAAATGTCCACCAAGCATTTGTCTGAGACCACAAAACTCATTCTCATTTGTGACCCAATCAGTAGATGAACCTAGATCTCCAGAGGTGAAAGACTAATGTACTAACCCACTCACTCCACAGCCTAGCCCAGGGGTTCTCAACAAATTTTTTGGTGGACTCAGACTGCAGCCACCAACTCTCACTTATGGTTGTACTGACACTTTTTCCTAAAATACTTACATTAAGTTCGGGAAAAACAACTAAATATGTACAGATACACATCCAAATCATTGTAATGTATATTTGCAGGTTTTTTTGGCAGACTCAATAATGCTGCCTTCCAGTTCGGGAGTGATATTTGTAAATATCACAGCACACTTAGTAGCTACCTGGGAGGCTATGAAAAGAGAGAAGTGATATTAATAAACATACAAGTACCACTTTTCACAGATAGCTAGTAAGTCTGCTGTGAAAAGTAATGCTTACATGTTTGTTAATATCACTTTTTTTTTCTCCCTGAAGGAGGGGATGGTGGCAAAAGGGGAGGCAGCAAGGGCCAGAGGCGATGGTGGGATGGATTCAGGGCTGGGGAAGGCGGCGAGGGCCCAGGGCAATGTGGGGGATGGATGTGGAGCAGTGGGAGGCAGCAGGACGAGGGGTGATGAGGCTGGGTGGTGAGTCCCACTGTCATGTGGTCAGAGCCAGAGCCTGGTGTTTGCTGCCATACAGCCAGGGCCCACTGCCAGAGCCCGGAGCTGGGGACTGCGAGGCCGAAGCCAGGGATCGGAGCCCTCTGCCATGCAGCTGGAGTTGTGGGTCTGTGCCCAGGGCCAGTACCTGCTGCCACATGGCCGGAGCTGGGTGCCGGAGCCCGGGGCTGCGTGGCTTGAGCCAGTGGTCACTGCTGTGTGGCTGGAGCTAGGGTTCAGTGCCATGAATCTGCACCTGGGGCTAGCTCCCACCACCACATGGCTGGAGCCCGGGAACAGAGCTGTGGGTTGGTGCCTCCTGCCATGCAGCTGGGGCCAGGTCCGTTTAGCTGGAGCCTGGAGCCACCGCACGGCTCGAACTGCAGATCAGAGGCCAACTGAAGCTCTGTGGCCAGAGCTGGGGTTCAGCACCCACGGCCAGAGCCAGAGGTTAAGCACCAAAGTCCCGTGGTTGGAGCCTGCTGCCATGCAGCTAGGACTGGAGGTCATTGGCGCCTGGGGCCAGCTCTGGCCGCTTCACGGCATGAGCTCAGGAATGGAGCTGGGGGCCAGCACCTGCCACATAGCTGGAAGCAGGTCTTGGAGGCTGAATCCCCACAGCTGGAAGCCAGGGCTGTGTGGCTGGAGCCAGGTGTGTGTGTGTCAGTATTCATTGCCCTGCAGTCAGAGCCTGGGGTCACGCCCAGGCTCCCGAAGTCCTGCTGCTGGAGCCTGCTGCCCAAACCCCCTCCCCACAAGGTGGGGTCAAGAACTCACATTGCTCGTGCAGAGTTGTGCCCCACCTCTCTCCAGAGGCGGTGCAGAGTAGTGCATCCAGGAGCAACAAGGAGGGAGTGGGAGGGGCCAATGCTTCTCTCTCCTCCCCCTTCGTCCCCCAATCACTACCAAGGAGGCTGTCATGGCCGCACAAAAAGCCTCACATGGCCACGATGGCCACATTTGAGAAACATTGGCCTAGCTCCTAAAATCTTTTATAATTTAGTTACAGAAGAACTTGTATAAATTACTCTTATAACTGAATCATTTTCAAAGATTACCTAGTTTTAAGCACTAATACCAAATAATATAGATCATCACATACTGAGCTTCTGCTATAATTATAAAAACAAATTATTTCATAAAGGTTAAATCCCAATGGGTTTTGTACATGAAGATTCAACTCCTGCACATGCAAGTGTTAGAATTGGTTACACAGTGTATGCAGGTGCTTGCACACCACAAGTGCATGCATGGGGATGACATGGAGGCTTCACTGAAAATCAGACTCTGCATGTTTGTGTTATAGCTTTTGGTTGACACACAAATTATGTACCATTTCTAGTTACTGTTGTAAAATGTATTTTAAGTGAGGATTCTCTTCTTACTACAGGACAAAAATATCCCAAGATATTGAAAGACTGATTCATCAGAATGATATTATAGACAGAATCATGTATGACCTTGATAATCCCAGGTAGGCTATATTTGTTTGTCAATTTTGCTTTCTTTAAGGAAACTATTCTGGCTTAAGATAAAGTACAGTAGACGTGAAGTCCGTGGTAAAGCCTGTCTTCCTAATCAGGACAATACTGTACCTTTTTTGCTGTAATCCTGAATGTATTTATTCTAGATAGATTTCCAATCAAAAATCTGAATTAACAAATGAGTTCCAAAGATCCATTTTACTTACAATGGTCTCTTTTTTTTTTTTTTTTTTCCTTTCTTTTTAAAGTTATTCAGTGCCAGAAGAGGGAGAGTTTTTGAAGTTCAACTCCAAATTTGAGTCTGGAAATCTGCGCAAAGTTATTCAAATTAGAAAGTAAGATATCTTTCTTTTTCTTATTTTGCGTATATACTGCAAATTTCTTATTTTAAGAAGACTTATTTCTCTTTGTTAATCTTCAGAAACGAGTATGATCTCATTCTGAACTCAGATATAAACAGCAATCACTATCACCAGTGGTTTTATTTTGAAGTCAGTGGAATGCGGCCAGGCATTGGTTACCGGTTTAACATCATCAACTGTGAAAAGTCGAACAGTCAGTTTAATTATGGTAAGACTTCTTTTCAAAAGGGATGGAAAACTAGCATGTAGGGAGACCTACTGGACTATCCAGAACAGGATACTTTTTTCCCCCTGGGATCACTAGATTATTCTTACAAATGAAACTCGTAATATTTCATGTGATGATGTCATTACAATTATTTTTTGAGTAAAACTGAAGTATAGGAATGCTGTTCCAGGCTCCTACTAAAATTGTGGTAAGGCTATTATCATAAGGTGCTGGAAAAGAAAAGCTGAGTTGTTCTACATTGCGCCAAGAGGATGAAAACTGGGAGCCGTTAAGACCCTCCTTCAAAGTTTTTGCATGTTTTAGTAAATGAAAAGAAGTGCAAACATTGTCAGACAACTTTGTTTCCTGGATTTTGGGGATTTATGTGTGAGGGAAAATGTCATGTTACTGAATGTAATCAGTAAGTCCATGTAGGAGACCAGAATGAACTGTAGGTTTAAGTGGAAAAAACTCAAGTTCTCTTTTCAAAATTGTTTATTTACATCCCCACTTTGGAAATGTTCATACTTCCCATGTGAGATCTGAAATTTCTAGCCAGTAGTGTCTGTTGGGGCTGGGCGTACACTCGTCCAAACTACATGCTGACATAAAAAAGAGCATGGTCCCCACTACTGTTCTTTTCTTCCATCCACCAAAGGATCAGTGGCCCTAACACTTCCTTCATCAGTATTTCTTTTTTTTGCCCTTTTGGGCATTTTCCTGGTTAGTTTAGTTTTTTTAAAAGTTGTTTTTTTCACCAGTGTCAATGTGGCCATCTAGAGCTAGTTTTTCAGCTCTTGTGTTTTTCAGCCTTCCTGTGCCTCTGTACCAGTAATTGGATCTGCAAATCTCTGTCGCACTATTAAGGAAGACTTCAGGTGCTGTGGTTCTTGTGATGCCTTCAGCTGTGTTCAATGCCTTCAGTCCTTGAGTGAAAGATCAGACCTAGATAGGTGTTCCATCTGTCTTGCCTTCACTTCCTGAACCTGGAAGAGCACAAAGAACCCATCAAACTTTCTAGTGGAGGATGCTTGAGACTTAGTTGGCACACTCATACTGAATGTCAGGCATAGTCTGTTACTCAAAAGACCTGAACACCAAAAGAGACTGCTTGTGACATGGATCAAAGTGGAATGTAAAGATCAGTGGGAAGAACATGAAGCCCTGCTGTTTAGGCCCAAGAGTTCAACTAAGTGTGAAGCTATCCTCCATTTCTCTAGATAATCAGATTGAAAGTTAAATAGTGTTTCTCTGAATCAGCTGTGCAGCGAGGCAGAAACAGAATGCTCCATTGTGACTTATAACCCACCAAGAAAAGTTCAGGTGCCCACTCAGTAGTTGCAATCATTGCAGGATAATACTTTTCCACAGAGTCCATAATTAAAATGAGGGACTCATTGTCACAAGAAGTTGTTGAGGCCAAGAATTTAGCTCGATATTCTTGTTATCCATAGAAATGTCTAAACCCTCTTGTATTTTCCTATCAAAATTTTTGGAAGGAATATTAAACCTCCTGCTTGAAGGCTTGAGCCCAATCTCTAATGGTGGTTAGGATGGATACCATACCTCTGTTACACCTTCTGAAGCATCTGGTACTGTCCACTATGTGCAATTTTGGTACTTGGACCTGTTCTGCCCAACCTGGAGTCTCAGAACAAGGCCAGAGCCTGTACCCAAACCAGACATCCTTGTACTCGATAGCTTGAATGCTGCCTGGATAATGGCTTCAGAAAGAAGCCGATCTGCTACTGTTCAAGACATCTTGCTTCACAATGGAAAACCTTTAACCAGGCTGATATAAATAGCCAAATGAAATAAATGTTTCTATTTAGGCAGTTCAACACCACCTTTCTCCAATGGCAGCTCCAATTGTAGTGATACTAGGCAGTTTACTTTCCCTGAAATATTTGGGTCTGTCCCTAAGCCTGATAAATGTTTGGCTGGCAGTGATCTCTTCAAATCCTCCCTATTTACAAGATCACATTTTTTCACATCCCACAGTGAGGGCAGTCAGGACAAAGGATCAGAGCTGGGTCAACCCTGAGGCTGGGAGTAGCTGAGGAGTCCATAGGTTCCAGGCCAGGATCAATACCAAGGTTCAGAGTTCGAGTCAGGTTTCAGGGGCTGGGTCAGGAGACTAAGTCCAAGTCAAGCTGGGGTCAAAGCCAGGAGTTCAGGAGCAAGGAGCAGGAATGGTCGTGTCAGTTCCAGGAGATCTGGGCTGGTGCCTGCACATGTCCTGAAATACCTCTCGAGTTTATATAGGCAAGGAAGCCAGTCAGGAGACATGAGGCTGCAGCCTGTCAGACTGCTTCCCATGGTCTGTGTCCACAATAGGCGATGGGCAAGTGGAGTTCAAGCTTGTGACAGCTGCTGGGTGGCAACATGAAGATGTCTGCTACCTGGGAGCTCTGCAGGCCTGAGTTCTAGACTCATGGGGCTTTACACTCACCTGTCAGGAAAAAACCCTGCTTCTTGAGACCCTATTTCACTATTGATTATTTTGATGGGGTCTCCCTCTGTGCCTACAGCTACATGCTCTGTTTATCAGTGAAAACTGCCTTTCTGGTAACATTTTGCCTTTCAGATAGGAGGGATTCAGGTCCTCAAGGCCAGGCCCCCCATATATGGTCTTTCACAAGGGCAAGGACTCCCTCGGGTCTCACCCTAAGTTTTCTATGCAAGGCAGCTTCCGACTTCCTTGTCAATCTGTTGATTCACCTCCTGGTTTACTTTCCTAACCCATGTTCTATCCCAGGTGAAATGAAACTTCACATTAGATAGAACCAGGCCATTCAGGTACACACTTTCTTTATGGTGTTTGCTGAAAGTTTTGAGACAACTCATATCATTCCATAGACTAAGGGTATGTGTACACTGTGAAATTAGATCAATATTATAGAAGTCGTTTTTTAGAAATAGATTTTATACAGTCAATTGCGTACGTCCACACTAAGCGCATTAAATCGGCAGAGTGCATCCTCACTACCGTGGCGAGCATTGACTTATGGAGTGGTGCACTGTGGCTAGCTATTCCACAGTTCCCGCAGTCTCCACCGCCCATTGGAATTCTGGATTAAGCTCCTGATGGGGCAAAAATATTGTCGCGGATGGTTTTGGGTACATGTCGTCAGTCGCCACTCCCTCCGTGAAAGCAACAGCAGACAATCGTTTTCCGTCTTTTTCCCATGCGGACACCATACTGCTTTCAGCAGACGGTGCAGTAGGACTGTTAACCGTCGTCATCCACCGCTTCCACTACAAGTCTGCTCTGCTACTATTGTCTCAATAGTGAATTTCTTCATGTTGTCTGTCATGGGCTCCTGGGTATGTGTGTTCTTCCTCAGGAAATGTGTGCGGTGCTAACTGTCATCCTCCACCACTTCCGCTGCAACTCTGCTCTCCTGCTCTCATGAATCCACCCCACAGGTCCTCTCGTCGTTCTCTATAAATATCTGTTCTCGTGGCATCCGTCGTCAGCCACTGCTTCCGCTACAACTCTGCTCTCCTGCACACACCATACCACAGCAAGCCTGGAGCCCGCTCAGATCACCACGGCATTTATGAGTATTGTAAACACCTTGCGTATTATCCTGCAGTATGTGCAGAACCACAACCTGCAAAAGCAAGTGAGGAGGCGATGGCAGCGCGGTGACGAGAGTGATGAGGACATGGACGCAGACTTCTCTCAAAGTATGGGCCCCGGCAATTTGGACATACTGGTGGCGGTGGGGCAGGTTCATGCCGTGGAACGCCGATTCTGGGCCCGGGAAACAAGCACAGACTGGTGGGATCGCATAGTATTGCAGGTCTGGGATAATTCCCAGTGGCTGCGAAACTTTTGCATGCGTAAGGGCACTTCAGTGGAACTTTGTGACTTGCTTTCCCCTGCCCTGAAGCGCAAGAATACCAAGATCAGAGCAGCCCTCACAGTTCACAAGCTGTGATGAGTGGTGATAGCCTTCTGGAAGCTTGCAATGCCAGAGAGCTACTGGTCGGTCAGGAATCAATTGGGAATGGGCAAATCTACTATAGAAGCTGCTGTGATCCAAGTAGCCAATGCAATCACTGAGCTGCTGCTATCAAGGTAGTGACTCTGGGAAATGTGCAGGTCATCAGTGGATGGCTTTGCTGCAATGGGATTCCCTAACCGTGGTGGGGCGATAGATGGAACGCATATCCCTGTCTTGGGACCGGACCACCTTGGCAGCCAGTACATAAACCGCAAGGTGTACTTTTCAATGGTGCTGCAAGCACTGGTGGATCACAAGGGACGTTTCATCGACATCAGTGTGGGATTGCCGGGAAAGGTACATGATGCTCGCATCTTCAGGAACTCTGGTCTGTTTGAACGTCTGCTGGAAGGGACTTACTTCCCAGACCAGAAAATAACTGTTGGGGATGTTGAAATGCCTATAGTTATCCTTGGGGACCCAGCCTACCCCTTAATGCCATGGCTTATGAAGCCATACACAGGCACCCTAGACAGTAGTAAGGAGCTGTTCAACTACAGGCTGAGCAAATGCAGAATGGTGGTAGAATGTGCATTTGGACGTTTAAAAGCACGTTGGCGCAGTTTACTGACTCGGTTAGACTTCAGCAAAACCAATATTCCCATTGTTGTTGCTGCTTGCTGTGTGCTTCACAATATCTCTGAGAGTAAGGGGGAGATGTTTATGGCAGGGTGGGAGGTTGAGGCAAATCGCCTGGCCACTGATTACGTGGAGCCAGACACCAGGGCGATTAGAAGAGCACAGTAGGGTGTGCTGCGCATCAGAGAAGCTTTGAAAACCAGTTTCATGGCCGACCAGGCTCCGGTGTGACAGTTCTGTTTGTTTCTCCTTGATGAAAACCCGCCCCCTTGGTTCACTCTACTTCCCTGTAAGCCAACCACCCTTCAATCACCACTTGCAGAGGCAATAAAGTCACTGTTGTTTCAAAATCATGCATTCTTTATTAATTCATCAAACGAATAGGGGGATAACTGCCAAGGTAGCCCAGGATGGGTTGGGGAGGAGGGAAGCACCAGGTGGGGTGGTTGATGAGGGGAGGAGGGAAAGACAAGGCCACATTGCACTTCAAAACATATTGAATGCCAGCCTTCTGTTGCTTGGGCAGTCATTTGGGGTGGTGTGGTTGGGTGCCCGGAATGCGCCGCCCCCATGTTCTTGGTCATCTGGACGAGGAGGCTTTGGAACTTGGGGAGGAAGGCGGGCAGGCGGTTACACGGGCTGCAGCGGCGGTCTGTGCTCCTACTGTCTTTCCTGCAGCTCCACCAAGCCCCGGAGCATATCAGTTTCATCCCCCCAGTAGCTTCAGCATTGCATCCTGCCTCCTCTCATCACGCTGCTGCCACCTTTTGTCTTGCTCCTGCAACCTCTCATCTTACCTGTCCGTCCTGTCCTCGCATTCACTTTCTATTTTCCTGGATTCTGCCATTGTTTTCCTCCACGCATTCTGCTGAGCTCTTTCAGTGCAGGAGGACTGCATAAGCTCAGAGAACATTTCATCGCGAGTGCGTGTTTTGTTGTTGTTGTTTTTTTTTTTCACCTTCTTATCTGCGCTAGCCTCTGGGAGATGATAGGGGGAGCGTTGAAACATTTGCAGCTGCGGGAGGAAAAAAGGGAGAGTAGTATTTTTAAAAAGACACATTTTAGAAAACAATGGATAGACTCTCTTTTTCATGGTGAACTAAGCTCTTAACATTACATAGCACATGTGCTTTCGATACAAGGTCCGTTTTGCCTCTTACATTGAGGGCCTGCCGGTTTGATGTCAGAGATCACACGCAGGTCCGGGCAACAGAAGTCGGCTTGCAGGCAGCCATGGTAAGCCACAGTCTTTCGACTTCTTCAGCCGTCATAACACGTGGGAATGGTTTCAAACAGCAGCACCCTCCTTTCAATACCAGCACCCGTTGGGTTGGCCATTTAAAAGGAGGGGCTGCAGTTTTTGGGTTAACGTGCAGCACAAACCCAACTAAACCCTGCCCCCCTACCCCCCAATCCAAGTCTCTGGGATGATCACTTCACCCCTCCTCCCACCGCATGACTGGTATCAGGGAAGATCCCTGCCAGCCAAATGCAAACAGCTCAGTGTGAACGTGCCCCCCTCTCCTCCCACCACATGGCTAAAAGTGGGGATGATTTCTTTTCAGCTACAGGCAAACAGCCCAGCAGGAATGGCCACCCCTTAATAATGTCCCTGGAGGATTTCCACTCCATCCCCAGACACATTAACAGACTTTTCCAGTAGCTGTATTGACCGTGAATGCAGCCCAAGTCTTCAGGGCAAATTAATCATTCAGCACCCTTGCTTTTAAACCATGTATTATATTTACAAAGGTACACTCACCAGAGGTGCCTTCTCTGGCTTCATGGTCCGGGAGCCTGCCTTGGGAGGGTATTGGCTCCAGGGTGATGAACAGTTCCTGGCTGTGGGGAGAACAGTTTCTCCGCTTACCTGTTGTGTGCTATCGTCATCTTCCTCGTCCCCAAAATCCTCATCCCTGTTGCGTGAGACTCCCCACTTGCAGGTGTCCATGGACAGGGGGTGGGGTAGTGGTAGGGGCACCCCCTAGAATTGCATGCAGGTCATCATAGAATCGGCATGTCTGGGGCTCTGACCTGGAGCAACCGTTTACCTCTTTGGTTTTTTACTAGGCTTGTCTGAGCTCCTTAATTTTCACGCGGCACTGCTGTGGGTTCCTGTTATAGCCTCTGTCCATCACGCCATTGGAGATTTTTTTTCAAATATATTGGCATTTCGTCTTTTGGAACGGAGTTCTGATAGCACGGATTCATCTCCCCATACAGCTATCAGATCCAGTACCTCTCATTCAGTCCTTGCTGGATCTCTTTTGCGATTCTGGGACTGCATGGTCACCTCTGCTGATGAACTCTCCACACTTGCCAAACAGGAAATTAAATTCCAAAGTTCCCGGTGCTTTTCCTGTGTACCTGGTTAGTGCATCTGAGATGAGAGCGCTGTCCAGAGTGGTCACAATGGAGCACTCTGGGATAGCTCCCGGAGGCCAATACCATCAAATTGTGTCCACACTATCCCAAATTTGACCCGGCGATGTTGATTGCAGGGCTAATCCCCTCGGGGAGGAGTACAGAAATAGATTTTAAGAGCCTTTTAAGTCGACAAAAATGGCTTTGTTGTGTGGACAGGTGAAGGGTTAAATCAATCTAACACTGCTAAATTCGACCTAAACTCGTAGTGTAGACCAGGGCTAAGTGGGCCTTGGTCTATATCGAGACTTTTTACAATCTGGATATGGAAGATCCCCCTAGACTTATTAGGGCTCAAGTGGCCTCAGTGGCCTGCTTAGTTCACTTCCCAGTATCAGCGATAGGTAGAACAGCAACATGGAGCTTGAGCCACACATTTATCACTCACTATTCCTTGATACAAGCTTCCAGGTCAGATACTAGTTGGGGTAGGGCTATCCAACTATCATAGTTCACTTCTAAAAAACTAGGCAATTAGTAGTTATCCAGAGTGGAATCTGTGTGGAGAATCACTTGAAGTAAGACCGGATATGTAACACATAACGGGTCTTTGCAATGTGTTGTCCACATAAACTTCTTGCTCAGATTTTTTCTAAACTACTTCTGGCAACTCAAAAGTCATAATCCTTTCCCAGAAACCTTGCTATGAAATGTGTAAAATTCCTCTTAGAGCTAAGTGAACTATCCTTAACAAATAATGGACTCAAACAAAGTAAGTCCTGTTATCTGTTTCCTAATTATCCATTAGCAAATTTTGATTTTTATGAAGTTGCTGGATAGTCAAAACTGACTGCAGGCTTGTCTGCTCTGTGGGGTAATGATTACTATGGGATTGTGATTTCTAAAGCACACTAACATGTTGCGTATTAATTGCTCTGTTTAGACCAGGGGTGGGCAAACTTTTTGGCCCAAGTGCCACACCTGGGAGGGGAAATTGTATGCAGGGCCATGAATGTAGGACTAGGGCAGGAGGTTGGGGGTGCAGGAGGGAGTGCAGTGTGCAGGAGGGGGCTCAGGACAGGAGGTTGGGGTGCGGAGTGTGGCAGGGGGCTTGGGACAGTGGGTTCGGGTACTAGAGGAGGTGTGGAGTGTGGCAGGGGGTTAGGCGGCTCAGGGCAGAGGGTCAGGGTGTGGGGTGCAGGGTGCAGGAAGGATTCAGGGTGCAGGCTCCGGCCCTGTGCCACTTACCTTGAGCAGCTCCAGGGTGACAGCAGCACACAGCAGGGCTAAGGCAGGCTTCCTGCCTGCCTTGGGCCCATGCCACTCCTGGAAGCAGCCAGCATGTCCGGCAGTGGCTCCTGGGGGTGGGGTGGGGCGGGACAGGCAGCTCCGCCATGCACTGCCCTCACCAGTGGGTACCATCCCCATAGCTCCCTTTGGCCGTGGTTCTAAGTTCCCAGCCAATGGGAGTTGCAGGGGGTGGTGCCTGCAGGCGAGGGCAGTGTACAAAGCTCTCTGCCCTTCGCCCTCAGGAGCCACAGGGACGTGGTGCCGGCCGCTTCCGGGAGCGGCGCCAGGGTAGGCAGGGAGCCTGCCTTAGCCTCGCTGAGCCACAAGGCTGGCAATCCTGCTGGCTGAACTGAAAGCCCTCACGGGCCAGATCTGGCCCGCGGGCCGTAGTTTGCCCTCCCTTGGTTTAGGCCCTGCTGCTACGCACTGAAGGTTTGCTCACATGCCAGTTCAGGTGTGTGGACTGAGATACAAGAAGGCTGAGACTTTCTATGAAACTTTATAGTGACGGTGGGTTAGATGTGATTTTAAATCCAGGATCTTACTGTTTTAGTGTCCATTTGAGCCACTACATTATTTTTAAATTACATTTGGTCTTTTTGACCTATGCTTCATTTGTACTTCACTCATCTTGAGTCATTTTTCATTTAATATGTTTCTTGGCTGTTAGTTAGAAGATGGTATGACATTCAATCTTTATAATGGACTCTGTAGGTTAGACTTCTATAAAAAGTAAAATGAATATAGTGTTCTCACATGAGACTGTATTCAAATGTGATCCATTGCTCGTTAGCTGTACAAACAGAATTCTATGACCTAAGATAAAAATCTAATGCCTTTTTCTTAAAGGTATGCAGCCCCTCATGTATTCTGTTCAGGAGGCGTTAAATTCCAGGCCATGGTGGACTCGTGTTGGGACAGATATTTGTTACTACAAGTAAGTATGCCAACAAAAAATGGAGGTAAGCAAATCTGTGTTACGTTGAAGATTAGAACAAAATCTAATTTACATGAATAGAACAAGCACATCCATGAAATGTATTGTGGTAATTTACTTGTAATATTTCTATCGCAAAGCAGTTGTGTGGTGGTAGGTTTGTTTGGGGTTTTGTTTTTTTTTGTTGTTGGGGTTTTTTTTTGAAGTTTTAGATGTTGACAAATGAATTTAGAAAATTAAGTATTTTGTTAATGCTATGTTAAAATTTTCTGGGAAAATTGTATTAATTCAATAACTTGTGTATATAAATATTTAAGCATACTTTTATTAAGAATTTAACCTTAATACCTTGCCTGTGGTATTGTTGACTTTCTCTTTGGGATCCTGTGATGGAACCTCTTTCTAGGTATCACTCCTTATTTTTATTGGAGAGATCTTTAGAATGTAAAAAAGGAAAACTGCATATCTTCACAAATGGCCCTGTCGTGGGAGGAGCTGTAGGGTCCCCACTTATCATCCATTCTGTTCAATGGCTGTCTGTTTTGGTTCCCCCTTCCACCCTACCCCATTAAAATTTCCCACCATTTCTACTCCAGTGTGCTGCTACCAGTAGTAGCAGCAGTGTACACAGCAGCATACAAGTGTTGTAACCATCATGTGATCTCACACTTCTCAGAGCCAGAGGGTTTTCATTACATGTTCAGAAATGATAACATCTAATGTAGCAAAAATATCTACAAATCTCTAACTCTTTTATGTTGGTTTCACTTCACTTTTAGGAATCACTTTGCTAGAAGTTCAATTGCTGCTGGTGGTCAGAAAGGAAAATCCTATTACACAATTACATTCACAGTGAACTTCCCACACAAGGATGATGTCTGCTACTTTGCTTACCACTATCCATACACGTATTCAACTTTAAGGGTGAGCGAATCCTTGAACTGGATTACTTGGATGTCCATTTATATTACTGTATCTCTTTCCATGAGAAAATGCTGCTTGCTTCAAATATTAGTTCATAGATGTATGCTTTTATTTATGTACGCTTCACATATGTTGAAAAGTAATAAAACACTCTCATCAAAAGTTCAAATAAGAAATGAATCTGTATGTTACAATATATGTAATGGGTTTGCTTGTTCTTTAGAACAAAAACTTCAAGAAATTTGACATGATCTTCATTTTCCCTATACAGTATGTCTGATGATTATAGGAATTACAGCTATCTCAGTAATGGACTTAGATGTTCCCTTCTTTCCCCCAAAAGGCATTGAAAACACTGACAGCAGGAGAGTATGGATAAAAGTTGACAGCTGGATACAACTCCTGTAAAGTTGCCTAGAATGACGTTGTTTACCATGATGTAGCTCTGTCTCCCATTTAAGTCTATTGGGAGTTTTTTCCATGGACTTCAGTGGGAATTTGATGAGGCATACATGGCTAAGATGATAGAACTAGACTAATTTGACACTGTCTATCATACATTATCTGTCTACTTATTCCTTGCTCATTATTGATGTATCTGAACTACTAAGGTTAAGATTATGAAGTATTAAAAAGGAGACGTTTTCAGGATAATGAATTGAGTGAAACTGGGGTGTTGTGATGCTTTGTTAATGTTTGTAAAGCAAAGTGAGATGCTTAACTAGAATTTGCAGCATTGGTTATGTTAACAAAAGCAGATCTGGGACTCAACATATAGAATAGATCAATATTGAATGAGGCTGATCATTTGGGCCCATTCACAAACCAAGTGGCTGCTCCTTGAGGGAGTATCATCTGGTAGAAAATGTAATAAATGGGTGGCGCATAGAAGCAGAAAGTGCTCCAAAAATCATTTAAAAAAAGAAAAGGAGTACTTGTGGCACCTTAGAGACTAACAAATTGATTAGAGCATAAGCTTTCGTGAGCTATACTCCTTTTCTTTTTGCGAATACAGACTAACACAGCTGCTACTATGAAAAAAATCATTTAAGAAAGACTCAAAACAATCTATACAAAAGAAAACATTAGTCAGCTGTAGATGTAGTGGAAACCTAAAAGGTATTTCACTAAAAGGTAGTGATGGGAGAATTATCTTCTATACCTGGAACAATAAAAATAAAATACTTAAATAAATCTTTATTTGTCATATACAAAATTGCAAAGGTCTTAAGTACCTTTTCATCATTTTGGGGATGAAGATGCATCTTCAGAAATTGGAATCCATGCACAACCCTCAGCAGATCTATTTTCGACAAGATATGCTGTGTGAGACCTTGTCTGGGAACAGTTGCCCTTTAGTCACTATCACAGCCATGCCAGAGTCGAATTACTATGAACATATCTCTCAGTTCAGTAAGTATAAATTCTCTCTGATCCACTTAAAATTATGTAATATTGGCTCCTTCTAAAAATGTTAATGCTTCATTTGTCTGGAATTCTGTAAAAATAGCAAAACTCAGTTATATTCATGAAATTGCCAGTGGTTGGTCTGCTCACATTTAAAACAAACAAAATAATCCCACCTGATTCTTGAATAGTTAAAGATAAATTTTGGATCTGCATGTTTTCTAAACACAATTTTTCTTTAAAAAAAAAAAAAAGTACTGTCAAACAAGATTTATTCTTATGCTAAACTTTTTTAAATGTTATTTCAAGACAGTCCCTAATTCCTCATTCTTTAGCCTTCTTCATGATCTCATAGCAATTTTTTAGTGCAAAAAACGTATTTTCCATGGAGCCCATTTCATAGATATCACATAAGGACGCGTGACGGTACCACCATGTGGCCTCCAAAACACCCCAATTTTTCTGAATGTCTCATAATCTTATGAAGAGAGGAATTTAAATTAGATCACCTGAGTTACTAATCATCAATTCTTTTAACAGATGGTGTTTATATAGTTATTTTTTTATGTTGCATTAAACTTAAAATCCATTGAGGCACTTGTGTAACAATCAATATTTATGCTAAAATCCTGTCATACTTCATCCCAAATTGATGCAAATGCATTTTGAAAAACACTGTACATCACCATCCACCACCTTGAGCTAATTTATTGTTTTCAAACTGTTTAATTTACTTGTATTACATCTTGCAATTTTTGTGAATGCTTCTTTTAGGGAATCGTCCTTACATTTTCTTATCTGCTCGTGTACATCCTGGAGAGACTAATGCAAGCTGGGTTATGAAGGGAACCTTGGAATATCTTATGAGTAACAACCCCGCTGCCCAGAGTTTACGAGAATCCTATATTTTTAAAATTGTCCCTATGCTCAACCCAGATGGTGTCATCAATGGAAAGTAAGTCAAACTGTGCTCACAGAAGTACAATTAATAAAAGATCTTGGAAAGTCTTGAAAATAAAAATGCAGTAGTTTTCCAGAATTAACATACAATCAGTATTCATACTTGATTTTTTCATATTTGGATTTTTAGTCTCTTTTTTGAGTGGTTTGCTAGTTAACAAAACTACTATATACAAATCTTACTGACAAAATATTTTCCTGATTTTCTTCAGTCAAACAATGGGTAGCAGGTTTAAAACAAATAAAAGGAAGTTCTTCACTCAGTGCACAGTCAACCTGTGGAACTCCTTGCCTGAGGAGCTTGTGAAGGCTAGTACTATAACAGGATTTAAAAGAGAACTGGATAAATTCATGGAGGTTAAGTCCATTAATGGCTATTAACCAGGATGGGTAAGGAATGGTGTCCCTAGCCTCTGTTTGTCAGAGGGTGGAGATGGATGGCAGGAGAGAGATTACTAGATCGTTACCTGTTAGGTTCACTCCCTCTGGGGCAACTGGCATTGGCCACTGTCGGTAGACAGGATACTGGGCTGGATGGATCTTTGGTCTGATCCAGTATGGCCATTCTTATGTTCTTAACATATGTACTAGTAATTTTAAGAGCCTCCATGATCCAGACTATGAAGAACTTACTTTTAAATGTAGAGACTTTTTATATGCTGTCTGTGACTATGATTTGAGATGGCACTTCTGTCTAAGAATTAACTGTGGCTTTAAGTCACAGCCCTGAGTACAAGTAGTAACATGGAATTTAATAGGGAAGCTTATGGCAGTGAGAGTGGAAAAGGAGGCGCAGCATTCATAGTGATGGGGCCATAGCCTCATGCGTCGAGGTCATGTGTACCAGGTATGCCACAAATTCATTGGAATGTTAGAACACTACTGCAGCACAGATGTCGGAGTGGAGGGCTAGCAGTGAAGTAATTCAACTATAACCCAAATATGTAGCATAGGTCAAGGTTTATATACTGTAATGAATCCAGATTTCTCACAAAGCTGTCTTCTAGTATTTTTTTTGTTGGTGAAGAATCAGTAGTGTAAGTGTATTCCTATACAAGAAGGTAATGCTTTCTCTGTGATTTCTCTGAATTTTACTATTAAAATATTGTGTTTTCAGGACAGTGTTTTTTGTAAATTGCATTTATAAAAATAGGTTTCAGAGTAGCAGCTGTGTTAGTCTGTATCAGCAAAAAGAACAGGAGTACTTTTGACACCTTATAAAAATAAGTACCTTCCATAGAATTTGCAATATGGTTTTCCAGAACATATTTTATCATATACACCTCACAAATATTTCTTGGTAGAACAATAGATAGGATGTGCTGTATATCTGCCCTAAATTCTCAATTTCTTAAAGTCCCTAGATTTCTGGTTTAAAGAACACCAAATTGACACAATTTTATATATTGTTATTAACTAAGCCTAATAACTAAAATAAGTTATACAAAGATATTACAAATTAAAAATAAAAAGGTCAAAATCCAACACATTTTACACATTCTCATTGAAAATTAATAATCTTTACATCTAATGCAAGAAAAGGTGATGATTTATAATCTGTCTCAGCTAGAAGGGTGTTATGGAAGTCAATTCATATTCAAACACCTTGTCAAAAAAAGAACTAAAGCAGGGGGAAAACAATTACCAATTTAATTCACTAAGGCTTAACCACAAGGTTCCACACTGCCATTCTTTAATATTAGTATCGCCACCCAATCCCCAAAAGGATAGTCACAGGTGTTTCAGTATCATTTTATTAAAGAATTCTAGGAGAAGCTCAACTTACAACATTCGGCTACTAAGAATTTAGGTGGAAATAGTTTTCTGAGGTTAAATCTATAATTTATCTTTAGTTAGTAAATGTGACAGGAGGTGTGACTACTTGCTCAGAAAGTTTCTTAAAGGTGCTGACGTGGAACATAAATAGCCCCTGTGGGCTTCACAGCTGCTCGGTTGTCCCTTCAGCCATACTTACTCACAGATACTCCAGCAATCACTCACTGGTTAATCACTCACCTGCTATGCATGAATGCCAAGGATGTCTCTCTGTAGATTGAAAACTAAAAATCTAAAATAAAACACTTAAAATGGCTCTATGAACTTGTTAAACTTACAGTACTACTTAAGTCTTTCTGAAACATTGCTTGCTGTAGACCCTGATCTTCCTGGTTTCTGCTAGTCTTCTACTACCTAGTTGGTCTCCTGAATGCTACCAGGCTTGCCTGTGACAAGTTTTGTATGTTGGCTGATGATGGGTTCTATATCCCTGTCAATTGTCAATCAAAGCTGGGGTGGAGACAAAAGCCTTGTTTTAAGTCCTGTGGCTTCTGGAGTTGTGATGGTGTGTACAGGGTACATGAGTTACCTTTGAAGCTATTATTTTAAAGGTTCACAGTCGTGCTTTCTTCTTGATGAGCTGAATACAATTCCATTGAAGTTACCAGCCTTCCCATCCAGTTAGGTTTGATTTGATCATCTTCATGGAGATCGGGATCTTTCCACAAATTAGCAAATAGTATGAAAAATTCTAGATAAATTCAACAGACTCGGCAAATCCATTACTGAACGTTGTTGACAGTTGACTGTCTATTTAGCAGTTCCAAAATATCAAATTGAGTAGACAAATTATGGTCACAAGATCATGAACTAGGCAAAAAGGTTGAACAATAAAATCATTGACCATCTTCCAAAAATTTAAATTTAAAAGGCTATTAATTTTTTTTTTTTAAATTAGAATTTATAAATTTGGAACTGAATCTGTTAGCTTATCACACACATTCAAACATCCAATTTTCACAGCACATAGATTTACTTTCTCCTAATCTCAGAGCAAGTATGTAGGCAAATATCTTTAAATAAAAATTTACTTCCCTTTAATTTTAGCTGATCCAAGTAAAATATATTTGTAACCGTTATATTAACTCTTCTGCAAGAATTAAAAAATGTTCTTAATACAAACTTGAATTTAAGTCTCACTTGACCACATAAATTGAGTAGTTGTGTCACAGGCAAAACTTAAATTAGTGAGGGTAACTTTTAAAATAAAAGTGAAGTAATATTATGAGACATACATTTCTTTATAAATTTTGTCTTTCATAGCCATCGCTGTTCTTTAAGTGGGGAGGATTTGAATAGACAGTGGCAAAACCCAAACCCAGACCTTCATCCCACAATTTACCATGCCAAGGGCTTACTACAATATTTGGCTGCAATAAAACGTTTGCCTCTGGTGAGTATGTGTGTTTGCCCAAAATAGGCATTTCAGAATCATTTTAGCTTTTTGTTTCAATACTGTCTCACTCTCTGTAAGAGAAAATACATGTATGGGTCCTTGCAAGTGCTTCACATGTTTACAAATAAGACTTGGAGAGTTCATCAGAAATTTCTGGAACTATTTCCAGTTGTATTGAACAAGAGCAATGACTGTGGTTAATGCTACAAAAATATTTAATTATAACTCCCCATTAATTCTTGAGCCTTTCAATACTGTATATCTAGCATTTATTTCCAGACGTTGTTGAGTTAGAGGGTAGAAAAAAGCCTCATGTTCTGAGCATCAAAGGGTGTTGTTTGTTTGTTTGTTTGTTTGTTTGTTTGTAAGGCAGCTGTAGTAATGAAAACAATTTGAATTCACAAAGTATGAAGTGCTGCATTGCTAGTTTTGAAATTTTCTTTGGAAATGGCTTAGTTGCAGTTTATAAAACGGCAATTTGGAACATATGCAATATGCCTAAACTTCACATTGGTACTTATATTGTACAGTATGTGTGCATTACTACATAAGTTCCCAATCCTGCCAAAATGTATGCATATACGTAATATTGTACTTGTGAGTCATCACTTTGAAACCAATGAGATGTCATTGCAGAATCAGGACCCAAGGGTCAAATCATTGTGTCCTTATAGGGTTTAATGTGGAAGGGAGAGATGGGATTCTCCCAGCCATTTTTGGTCTTCCTCTTTCCACTCTTCCTCTTAGGTTTCAGCGCAGCAGTTGTGTAGTCTGTATCTGCAGAAAGAAAGAGTACTTGTGGCACCTTAGAGACTAACAAATTTATTTGAGCATAAGCTTTCGTGAGCTAAAACGCACTTCATCTTCCCCTTAGGAAGTCCAGAAGAGAGGAGCTCTAATCCTTATAGGAGGCACATGAGTGTAGAGCTCTTCCCTCAGTCCATGCACATTTTCATTTTATTTTTCAGTATGCAGTTAAGTTAGCTATGCATATATGTGTAACAAAGTCTTCCTTAGTTGTGTGATTTGAGTTCAGGAAAAAAGTTCAGTCTATCAAAAATCTAGTGTGCATGCAGCTTTGAAAGGCTCATAACTCCATTTAACCATCTTATTTTTAATAAAACACTCAAAGGTACTTCTATAGCAGGATTCTTTTTATGCCAATATTTTTAACCCCAGCCATTACCGCTGTAGATAAAGTTTAAAAAATGTTAAATAGGGTTGAAGAGTAGTTTCTTTCGCTCTCTTCCTAGTCAAAAATGACTGCACAGATGGAGTAAAATATTAAAAAATAAGAAAAGCTTTGGCAAAGACCAGTTTCTGTCTGACATATGAGTTTTTCAGGAAATTATGAGCGAATGAGGACAGGAGTTTGAACAACTTAACTCTAGTTAGTGGTTGTTGCTATTGCTTCTGTTGTGATAAAAATGTTAAGTCATGCACTCTGAATTTGCTGGAAAAAAACACTGTGCTTTCTTAATAAACAGGTTGATTGTATAATGTGCCTTTCACTTGCTAATGCTGTTTTTTTTAGTAAATGTAAACGAATGCAATTAGGATGAGAGGTGAGGGAAATATATAAAACTTTATATTATTTGATGCTGAGGCCTGTTTTAAAACATTGCTTTAATTTCTCCAATTTTTGTAGGTTTACTGTGATTATCATGGTCATTCTCGTAAAAAGAATGTATTCATGTATGGCTGCAGCATTAAAGAGACAGTGTGGCATACTAATGTTAGCGCTGCCTCTTGTGACCTGATTGAGGACCTTGGTTATAGGGTGAGTAAAAGTTAAACCTTCAAGTAAGTTGTGAAAGTGTAATTATATCTTGATTTCCTCATGTTGTTACTTTCCACACACACACCCCCCCTCCCAATAAGAACAATGTTAATCTGGTCTAAAATGGAAAAGGTGTTTATGTACTTATGCTTTGTCAGAGTATTCATCCACAATAATAGGTGGCGTTTGCTTGTCCCTAGGCTATGCCGTTCTCTAGGTACAGGAGATGGTGTGGGGCATCTGCAACATACAACAATTTATGCTTTGGGATTCGTGCAGTAAGACACATACAGGTGCACAGATAGGTGTTACTGATTAATATAATTTACTCATAAATCATGGATCTAAACTGGAAAGTAAAGTTTGATTTTTTACTTTTCTCTCTCTGGAAAGCGGCATGGGCAACTTTGTTTCCTTGTTTATGCTGCTCTCAAGCCTGAGCGACTGTGTCATTGTATAGAGTATGATTACAGTCTCCCTGTGCAATTTGCATGCACAGTATAAAAACAATTCCTTGACTTCCATAATATGTAACAGATTATTTTTTCAGACATTTTTCAAATACTTCCACAACCTTGTATACACCCCATGCTGCTTTACAATACTCCATGCCCACTTAAAACTATCGCTATTTTTATGTTCATGAATGTTCTTGAACATTTTATAGAATAATAGTACTCAACTATAAAAGAACAGGTATAACATTTGTTGATCTTTAAAAAAGTCAGTTTTATTTATAGGTATAATTACCTCAGGATTTGTAGCATTCCATATACTTCCCTACTTTCTCATCCACAGAATATCTCAGAAATACTACACATCCTAAGAGACATTGTTTAATTGGTTTCATTATCTAAGACAATTTGGAAGTGTAAGGGGGACTGCTGTTGTGTGTGGGGGGGAACCCAAGTAAACTTCTGAAAACAGAAAAGTATTCTGGAATCTAGGGAGGTATTTGGACAAAGTAATCAGTTATGTTGTGATACTTAACCTGTGGCACTAGAGCTGCGTATGATTCTAACAGAGTCCAGAGGTCTAATTGTAGCTCTTCTTTCTCTGCCTAGCTTCATGCAAAGTTAATAGAGTGCCAGTCAGAGGAATACCTTTTATATGTCAGGGAGTGCCAGACAGTTGGATTAGATCACTGTCATGTAGCCAGGAAGGGGAAACAAAGAAAAACGCCCTCTGAGAAGGAGGAATGTAGACAAGAGAGTCAACTGTCATAAAATACCAATTAAATAATCCTTCATTTGACACAGCTGACTGTTTTATCTTTATTCTTCTAATTAAACAAGACAAAAAAATTTGTCTATTTCATTAAACAAAAATGAAAGGTAGAAGTAATTCAGCTTTTCAAAACATTATTATTAACTGAACTAACAAACTAAGCAATACTTTTGTATATTTTTTAAAAAATGTTAAACTGTGAACAGAATTATGAACACTTCCATATTTTAGTATAGCAAACACTTTTGTCATGTTCTTTATTTATTCACTTCATTGATGGATTTAGATCAATTATTACAGGCAAGGCGAGTAGCATTACCTATTATTAAGGCTGCTGAACACTTCCCATTGTTAGATCCTGTTTTCACTCGCTTACAAAACTTTGCCCATTCGATCTGAAATTTTCCATGAGGATCTCTGCCTCAGTCTTAATTATTTTGGAAAATTTCAGACTAAAGAGTTGAGCCATTTTTGATAATGAAGCTAGGGAAAATATATTCTGCTCATACTAAATTTGCTAACAACTCCCCCCCCCAAAAAAAAATAAAAAACAAAAAAAACAACACACCACTCCTAAACAGGAGCGGAGTCATGAAATTAGTCAGGAGATGCCCTTTGTGTCAAGGATGTGACTTTTGCTGATCCCCCTGAAAATCTGCCCAAGTTATAAACCTCTGAAAGAGTGCAATTTGCACATGCTTAACAAAAACTTGCTAGAGGTTCACAGCTAAATTCCCAGAAGATTCCATAAGCACTAAGTATGCTCCAGGCTGGGGCTGTGAGGAGATTAGCAGAACTGTCTCTGTAGTTGCGACTCTCAGTTGCTGCAGCCTGTGTCAGGTCCAGACCCTGGAACAGAGAGCCGGGAAACTCTCTGGCTCTGTGCCCCTCCTGCTGACACCTAGGCAGTGTGGAAGAGGCACCTGATCTGAATGCAGAGGAAGCAAGAGCTAAACCTGGTAGGAGATGGGCGGGGGGGGGGGGGGGGGGAAGGGGAGGACATAGATTGGAATAAGGAGTCTGGGGAGGGGTGGGGGTTGGGGCTGGAGACTGTCAGAGTTAGGATATGAGGGGAAAACTAGGAGTTGGGGTGGAGA